>NW_015386499.1:1094694-1130528 GCF_001527695.2 Protobothrops mucrosquamatus | reverse complement strand
AAGAATAGACCCGGGGGAAAGATTCTCCTCTCCCCAGGTCCGATTTTCACCTGCCAGTGGGTCCATTTGGACTGAAAGCCGCCCAGGAGAGGTGGCCACCAAGAGGTGAAGTTTTGGGGACTGCAGGTTGGCAGTAGCTGGCTTGCTGGAGCCAAAGGAGCCCCTGGAATTGGCAGAAGAAAGGCAGACTGCCTTTCTTCAATAATCATAACTGAGATTAGACTTCCTGCCAGCTTGCATTGGAAATGACAATCATATGACTACCACTGAGTATGGAGACAGTGCTGAAGCAGTCACAGATTTTCCAAATTTCAATCCCATGGGAATAATGGGTCCTGGATAACAACAACAACAACAACAACAACAACAACAACAACAACAACAACAATAATAATAATAATAATAATAATAATAATAATAATAATAATAATAATAATAATAATTTAAACTGCTCTGGGACTTTAGAATTCAAACAGACAAGCACCTACAACATAACACCCCGGACTTAACAATTGTCGATAAGAAAGACAAAAATGTCTGGATAGTGGACGTGGCAGTGCCTGGAGACAGCAGAATAGACGAGAAAGAACTGGAGAAGATAACAAAATACAAAGACCTGCAAATAGAAATAGAAAGACTGTGGCAAAGGCAAGCAAGGGTAATACCAATAGTAATAGGCACCTTGGGTGCAATCCCAAAACAACTGGAGCACCACTTGAACAAATTCGCCATTAATCAATTGCAAAAGGCGGCCTTACTAGGAACTGCTTCCATCCTGCGACGATATCTGTAATACCATCAAACATCCACATCTGCCTATCCCAGGTCCTTGGTAAGGACTCGATAGGTAGACAAAAATGCCAAATCCAGTCTGAACATCTGGCTGACTGTGCGATTATTATTATTATTATTATTATTATTATTATTATTATTATTATTATTATTAATAGTTGGAAGGGACCTTGGAGGTCTTCTAATCCAAGCCCCTGCTCAGGCAGGAAACCCTATACCATTTCAGACAAATGGCTGTCCAGTCTCTTCTTTAAAACTTCCAGTGTTGGAGCATTCACAACTTCTGGAGGCAGGTTGTTCCACTGATTAATTGTTCTAACTGTCAGGAAATCTCTCCTTAGTTCAAGGTTGCTTCTCTTTTTGATTAGTTTCCATCCATTGCTTTATTTTCCATCCATTCTGGACACATTCTGTAAGTTAGCCCATTTGAGCTACATTATTTCAAAAATTGTTTTATCCAATTGAAGGTTACAAACAGAGAGACAAAAGAGTTTTAATAGTATATAGATTGTTGAGATGCCAGACATTCCACCCACTGTGGGCTTCACTAGCTGAGATTCTTGTATATGAAAGAGAGATCATAAGCCTCTAGTCCTTGTATTTTGTGTTTAACAAGGAAACTGCAGCAATTTCATGGCTTCTGATGGACCAGCAGCTGGAAGTCAGGGCAGGAGACATTTGTCCAGCTTTGGCTCCTGCAGCAAATGTACTGTAACTGTTCCTTGAACTGAATGTACTCATATTCTCACAACCTCACATGAAGAATACTGCAACATGCTGTACTTGGATGACAATTCAGAATAATATTAAATGCAATAGCTCATTCTGTTTGGTGAAAATGAATTAAGCAGGGCAACAGCTCTGCTTTGGTCACTGCACTGATACATTTCCAGGAACAATTCAAAATGCTGGTTATCATCTATATAGCCCTTAATGTTAGGTTCCATAATCTATAGAATTGTCTACTCCANAGGATAATTTTTAAGAGGGTTTTTTAGAGGGGTTTTTAATTACTTTTTAATTAGACAATTTAAATATTTCATTTTAATTAATTTTAACTTGTGATTGTTAGTGGTGTTTTTAATTGATTGTCAGCCGCCCTGAGTCCGCAAGGAGAAGGGCGGGATATAAATTCAAATAATAAATAAATAAATAAATAAATAAATAAATGTTATTTTTTGTGCAACTAAAGAGCTGGGTATAAGGAATGTATCTTTTCTGTTGCTTGTCTAATTTTGTGGAAGAATCTGCCCTCCATGAAATAAGTATAGTCTCTTGCTGACATTTAGGAGGAAACTTAAACTCATTCTGTTCCTCTGGGCTTTCAGATCTCAACCAATGGGGGATTTTTATTGTAATATCTTGATATACTGGACTGCTGGAACCAGGTAAGCTGTACCAGGAATTGTAAAAATACATTGTGGCCAAAAATGAACTTTATTAGTAGGGTTTTTAAACCTTTGGGAATGATTTAAAACACCGGAGACTTCACATAAAGACTTGTGCATTATACAAAGTTGGAGTACTGCTGAAATAAATCACACTGTTAAATCAGAAATAACATTTGTTTATAAAGAGCTTGGTGATGTAACTGCTAAAGTGGAAAATGCTGTATTAGGGTACTTAATCAGGAATTCAGATCATGGGACTCTGCCTGCCTGCTTGCCTACCTAGCTATCTTCTATCCACTATTGTTTACACCACCCATCTCATCTAAGTGACTTTGGGAGATTTACAATAAAAATTGTTCTATCCTATTCTGTTCTATCTAATTGTTCAATTCTACTCTGCTTGGCCAGACTAAAATTGGAAAACTGTGTGATAGTGACAAATTAGAGCAGGTTCAGAAGTGGGCTACCACAAAGTTGAAAGATCCAGAGAAACCATTAAAGAATCTGTGAATATTTAGCCTACAGAAGAAACAACCAAAGAGGGATATGATAGTAATCTACAAGTCTACAATCTACAAGAGGGATTAGACTTACGGTAATTTCTATTGCCCCAGAAGGCAGTGTCAAAATGAATGGGTTGAACCTGTAAGAAAGCAAGTTCAAATTAGACATAAGGACCTTCCTCACTTTAAGAAAAGGCTATCACAGTAAGTGGTGAGTTCTCCCTTTTTAGATGTCTTCAGACAGAGGTTATATGGTCCTCTGTCAAAGATATTGTACTGGGTCTTGCACTGAACAAGGAGCTAGACTACATGACTTCTGAGGTCACTTCCAAATAAGATTGTACCAATGCTCAGAATATAAAAATGAGTCTCTGCTTCTAATACAGAACAGCAAGTATAATTTAATATGTAAAACAGACACATAGCTGGAAGCCTCCTATGACTAGAACAGAGAATTGAAGTATTTATTCAAAAGGAACAGAAGAACTGAAGTGTTGAGGTGCCTGCCAAAAATATCCATTCTTGCTCTGAAATTCAAATGAAAAAACTTGGTAACACTATATTCTAGATTACATTAAGTGGAAGAACAAATGAACATAATACTGTTCCTCTATCATCATTTTCCCAGAGGAAAGTGTGAATGATATCTTTCAAAAGCAAAGTATAGGTCTTTCAAAGAAGCATGTAGTGATAGGACATTTTAATTATTCTGACATATGTTGGGAAGCCTATTCTAACAAGTATGGTCCTTCCAGGAAATTCCTGACTTATCTTGTAACTTTTCTCTTTCAGAAGTGGAGGAAGGCACAAAAGGATCACCTATCCTTGACCTACGTTGTTCCTAGCATCAAATAAAGAAAACGAAGATCTAACAAACTGTACATTAGTCAGCTGAGTATTGATAACTGTAAAGATTGTATAGCTTTGTAAGTGCCTTTAAAATAATGGAACAATACCAACATTATCACGGATTTGTGAAGAAAATATCTTGTCAATCTAATCTTAAGCCTTTATAAAATGAACAACTTCTTTAATAGGTTGGGAGAATGCCAAAGACATTATACTTTTTGACTGCAGCAAAGCATTTAACAAGTACCCCATGACATGTTGTTTAGTAAATTATTTAAGCATGGGTTGATAACATAACAATTGAATAGATAAACATCTGGCTTGAAGATCTTACCCAGTGAATGTTTATCTATGAACTGAACTAATATTAAATTGGGTTCCACAAAAATCTGACCTGAGTTCTCTACTCTTCAATATTTTATTAACAACTTTAATGAAGAAATGATATAAAAATCGTAGGATAGCTAAAACACTAGAAGATGGAAATAAATTTTAAAATGATCTTGATAGCTTACAGAATTGAGCTGAAAGTAGCAGGATAAGAAATGGCAACTACAAAATTCTTCACAAAGAAAAGAGTAATCAAATGTGCAGAAATTGTAAGCATAATAGAGAAATACATGACTTGGAAATAGTATTTGAATTCATAAGATCTTGGAAAACAGTTGAAAGAAAACTGGCTATACATTAATCACATCAATAAAGTGATGTGTAAAAAAAGTAAACATAATTCTAGTCTGGATCCACAGAAATATAACTTCTAAATTATTGTTGAAGGAAAAGTCTTCATCATGGTTCAGTCCAAGCCAGGAATAAACAACATGGCGACTGCTTTAGAAAGAAGATTGCAGTTTATTGAAGAGGAGAGCCAGACAGAAAGATGGCTCTGGAAGAAAAGAGAGAGAGAGAGCACATGTAGGGAGTGGGTTTTTATACCCTCTCGGGCTCTTGAGGTTGTTTCCTGTTCCTGTTTGAGGCTTTGCATTTCCTGTGTCATGTATTTTGACCTGAGTCTGGGTGTGCCCTTTGGCATCTGTGGGTTAATCCTATTATGTCCTGTCTTAGAGTTTGGGTGGGGTATGTAGATTTTAGGTGTCTTTGTCTTCCTAAGCTTCTAGCTGGGGGCCTCCAACCTTCCTGAATGGTTTACATCTGCATTTCTACAGAGCTGGTTTCTGCTTGGGGGAGGGAGACTTGGGGCTATTAAGAAAAACTGGGCACGCTTTTCTTCCTCTTTAAGATCCTTTGAGGAAATATATTTTTCTGCTCTTTTAATATTTCCTTCTCTGGGGGCTGACTTCGCACATTATGGAAAGTAATCATTACACTTTTATTCAGTTTGGTTAAACTCCAAGTACAGTACCACATCCAATTTTGGGCACCATGCTTTAAAAAGTATTCAGAGAAACAGGTCCAAAGATAGCTAACAAAATTGATCAAGAAACTTTAAGAATCTAGATATGGTTAATCTTGAGAAGGAAAAAAAAAAGGAAGGGCAATAGAATATGGAGCACTCTTTAAATACCTGAATGGAAAGTCACACGGAAAAAGGTTACTGATCTTTTCTCTTTCATTCCATAGTACAGAATATGAAATAATGGCATAAACTTATAAGAAGGCAAATTCCAACTGAATGCTAGGGGAAAAAAACTTTTTAACAATTAAAGGGAAATACAACACTGCTACCCATTACCTAGAGCAGGGCTTTTCAACCTTTTCATTGATTGTACCACTTTTAGGATATGGCAGTATTCGAGTACCACCTAGCAAGGTATCAAAAACTTGATGACCCAAAAAAAAAAATTCTGTTCAAAGTTGCAATTGCACTGAAATGACTTATGACCATTTTTCACACTTATGTCCATTGCAGCATGCCCAGGGTCATGTGATTTATATTTGGATGCTTGGCAACTGATTCATATTTATGATGGTCACAGTGTCCCACGTCATATGATCCCCTTTTGCAACCTTTTGACAAACAAAGTCAATGGCAGGGCTGCTGGTGGTGAAGTGCTAAGGTGGGACTTCCCTCCCTCCTTCCCTGTCTCCCTCTTTCTCATTCCCATCTCCTTCTAAAGGAAGAATTTGAACTCCCCCCATATTTTCCCTCTTCCATATATTCATCAAACAAGGAAAAGCCTTCAGGGACAGAAAAAATAAGCCACTGAGGGAACTAGCTTAAAAAGGCGCATTCCCCTTTAATAATTAGCTACTGGCTAGAAAGGAAAGTTAAGGAGCCGGCAGCCAGCACTTAAGGAAGAAAAAAATGTAGTAAGTACTAGCTGCTGGCTAACGCAGCCTCCCCAAATGGCTCCATTCATAAGTAAAGGAATGCTACAGACAAAATCCATTCAGGAGAAAAATACTTCAAAATCCCTTGCAGCAAAACTTACAGCTAACAATAGCAGAGCAATAGAAGCTAACACCAGACATCAGCCATTAGCCAAATAGAAATTGCCAAACACTCCTTAAGAACACAAAGCCCACATTGCACAAATTCAAGAACTTCAAAGTCACAAAAGCACATAAGAATCCTTCCACTCTCCATCTCCCTCCCTTTATGCCTCACCTCCAGCTGATGCTGCCTTTCTTCATTGCTGCCTTTCTTCATTCCTCATGGAGGGCAACTGCTCCCCTGCTGTGTTTCTTGACTGTTTCTTGCTGCCAGCACAGGTGGTTGCCACAGAAGTTGTAGATCGGCTCATGGTCGGCCTGTTTGATCTCCTCTCCTCTACCCCCACCCTCCTCCTCCTTTCCCTTCGGTGCAGCTAGAGCTGACTCTGCCTCCTCCCAAGGCTGCCTTTTTTTCTCTCTCTCCCTCTCCCGCCCAAACTGCCTCCTTTTATAGCCTCTCCTGTCTCTGCCCCCCTCCTCCTTTCTCATCTGGATGAGCCAGAAGTGAGCCTGGGGCCTTTGCCTTGCCCCAGCCACTCTGCAGCTCTGGAGGACTCTCTCACAGTAAGTCCTGCACTGCGCTGGCTCATTCCCTCCCCCACACTTGGCTAGGCAGGGCCACGTACCACCTGCCATGTGTAAATGTACCACAGGTGGTATGTGTACCACTGATTGAAAAGCCCTGACCTAGAGGGCTAGTAGAATCCTCTTATTTGGATTCAGTCAGAGGCTGAACAGCTATCAGTCTATGATACTTTATTCTGGATACTTTATTCTGGATGCTGGAGGCTGTACTTGATTATGTAAGGGTCCTTCCTATCTAAGAACAAACCTGATTATCATGCATTATGAATTAGAGGCAGACTGAAAGTTAAATTTTGATCAATGAAAATTTAATAACTGTTTCCCCGTGGTGCAATTCACATTCACAAACACATTAGCGAAGTAGAACAACTCTGGATAAAATCGGTATATAGAAATAAATATTATAGATGCAAACTTGGAAATTAATATAAAAATGCAACATACTTAACTATAAAGTTATTCTGGGATTAGATCCCAGCTGCATAAAAGATTTGTTTTAATTAAATGTGTACAGAAACATGTGATTTGCTCCTTTAGTGGAAACCACTTCTATTTTAATCAAATTAAAAAGTTACAGATTTGCTGTTGTATTTTTTTATTATCTAGTGCAGATTTAGGAAGAGAAAACACCCAACCCTTTGCAGGAAGTGTTTAACAGAAAATATATGTTTTACTTTTTTATGCACTATGTCATGGCATTAGCTTTCAAAATGACTATGGGTGACTACGGTATGCAAATCTAACAGGGGCAGCCTATGTTATTACTTAAGGTACATATATACAGATTGGCAACATGCAGGCAAAAACAAAGAAACAAACAAAATATACCATAGAAGCATTTCAGAAAGACAGCATGCTATCGAAGGCTTGTCTGTAGAGCTATACACTTCATATCATGGCATAGCTCTATCCTCAAAAAACCGGTTGGCATCATAGAAACAGAATTTCACTACCTTAAAATCTATTGGATGAAATGGATATATATATTTAAATAGTAAATTGATTATATATGTATGTGTGTGTATGTATGTATGTGTATTTGTGCTTGCATATTTCAACACATTCTCACTTGAAGTGGGAGCAAGCATCTCAAAATCTTCACCAACAGCAAGAATCAAAGATGATTAGCTGAAGGCAGAACGAGTAAAACTGAAAAAATGTTAAACTTCTGTAATGTGTTCTACATGGGATTGCTCTTGAAGAGATCCAGAAGCTTCAGCTGATGCAACATGGGTAGTTATGTGTGCCCTTAGAAGGGCTCACATTATGTCTGCTCTAGAAGATGCATTGGTTGTCATTGTGCTTTTGGATCCAATTCAAGGTGCTGGTTTGACCTTTAAAGCTCTTCATGGCATGGGGTCAAGTTATCTTGAGGGACTATGTCTCCCCAACTATATTTGCTTGTCACATCAGATCTGGCAGAGAAGGCATGCTGCAGATTCCATCTAATAGGGAATTGCAATTGATGAGTACCAGGAAATGGGCCTTCTAAATTGAGTTGCCTACATTATGGAATCTTTTCCCCTTGGGGCGAGGCTAGCCCCATTCCTTTCAACATTTCACAAGTCCCTCAAAACCTGCCTATATCCCAGGGGACTGGGGAGATCCTGCAATGGCTCCCTTACTAGGTTAACATCATCCTCTTTGCTCGTGTTCTTTTTAATAGTTTAATTAAATAGCTTATGACTTTAATAATTTAATAACTTATGACTGTTTTTATTTTTAATTCACTGTTGTACACTGCCCAGGGTCATGCTCTTATGAGATGGGCAGCCACATAAATATGATAAATAAAGGAAGATTTAAGAGTTGTCCCGGATGCATGATTTTTATAAGGACAAACTGAGGGTGCTAAAGCTGTCTTTTTAAACATTCCTTTCCTGTTACGATGACTTGCCTTTTTGTTTCTAAGTGGCCCAATGCCAGACTTGGAATAGAAAGGCACCAGATGGAGATGAAGAGTGGAAAGCCAACTAAATAGAGCAAGGTGTGAGCACATTCTCTGAGGAGGAGGGGGGATGTGGGTGGATTGCCATGTGCTTCATAGAATGTGAAATTTCCTTGAGCTCTGGAGGCAGGCTACACCGTGCAGGGAAAACGACTCAGATAGATTCAGTTCTAATATTCATATAGTCTAGGAATCATTTACTTCTCAAATTTACATAGAAAATAAATTCAAAGTAGCTTTGCTTTCATCAAATGTTACTTTGATCAGAATCAGGATCAAAAATGAATACTGTACCACCTGAAAGTTGCCTTGAGCTCCTAGAGAAAAGATAGAACACAAGTCTATCAAATAAATAAGACAATTTGAGATGGCTTAGTCCAGTGGTGGCGAACCTATGGCACGGGTGCCAGAGGCGGCACTCAGAGCCCTCTCTGTGGGTATGCGAGCCGTCGCCCCAGTCCTAGGCCTCCGCCGCCATGTGCAAAAAAAAAAGGTTCAATCAATCAGTCAATTTCAACTTCTTGCGAAAAAAAAAAGATCTTGCAAAGTTGGAATTGATTGATTGAACTTTTTAGTCCCACCCAGTCTGCCGTTACCACTGCAGCCATGCCCACCCAATGGGCCACGGCCACCCAAATGGGCCACACCCACCCAATGGCCACACCCACCCGGCACTCAACGATGCATAAATGGGTTTTGGGTTGCCGTTTCGGCACTCGGTCTCTAAAAGGTTCGCCATCACTGGCTTAGTCAGTCATGATTTTGACCAGGAGGCCATATCATGTTCATATAACATGTACATGTTGTATAGTTTGTAGCATAAGTTATTTCCCAAGTTAAAAAAAAACCCTCAAGAAGGCAAATAAACATTGAGGAGGGTATGCATGAGAGGATGTATCTCAGATACCTGATTTATTTTGGGCTTCAGTAGGCTTAAATTGAGAAATTGATTCAGTTCAGCTAATGATTACACAATAGATATTAAAATAATTAGCTATATCTTTTAGTCTGGGGAAATCTTTTCTGATTCAACTGATGCTTTGGAATAGCATTACCTTTATTTACCCCAAGATATTTCTTCAATAGACACTATGGACCAAGCTGTAGTGCAACCCAGAACCAATGGTACTATACATAAAGCCTGCCTCTTTATTTGCCCATATATCCTATCTACTCAAAAGGTTGTAAGAAGGAACAATAATAATTCAGCAAAAGGGATTTAACTTAGTTACACATTTTATTTGGCACCCACATTTAGTTTATATAGGTAAAAAAAGATTAAAATATTTAGAAAAATATGTAGTGGTCTAAAATGTCCTTAAAAGCTTGTTCTATCTTTTTTTTTAGTGCTTATCCTGCTCTTATCAATATCAGAAAAGTGATCTTTATTCTGAACTATTACAAAAGTAAAGTGATGCCATGTATGAACTTGTCTGCTATTGAACTCATTTTGGAGAAAGGAGAAGACTTTTTATCTTCCTGTGATAGCTGAGAGGTTTAGAATAGAACAGAACAGAATATAATTTTTTATTGGCCAAGTGCGGTTGGACACACAAGGAATTTGTCTCCCGTGCATAAGCTCTCAGTGTACATACAAGTAATACTGTAGTGATAAATCATGACCATAAACAACATGAAAATACATTCATCATAAATCATAAAATATAACACTTCATCATAAACCATAAGATGCAACTTAGTGATAGTCATAGAATACTAGTTAAGCAAACAACATACTAGGATACCAAAAGCAATATAAATTGTAAGACACAAGCAACCAAGTTATAGTCATAAGAAGATAAGAATAGGTAATAGGAAAGATGAGAATAATAGTAATGCAGCTTTACTAAGTAGTTTGACGGTGTTGTAGGAATTAGTTGTTAAGCAGAGTGATGGCATGGGGTGGGGGGGAAACTGTCCTTAGGTCTAGTTGTTCTGGTGTGCAATGCCCTATAGTGTCGTCTTGAGGGAAGAAGTTGAAATAGTTTGTGTCCAGGGTGTGAGGGGTCTGTAGATATTTTCACAGCCCTCTTTCTTGCTCGTGCAGAATAAAGGTCCTCAATGGAAGGCAGGCTGGTAGCAATTGTTTTTTCTGCAGTTCTAACTATTCGTTTAAGTCTATGTCTGTCTTGTTGGGTTGCAGATCCAAACCAGATAGTTGTAGAGGTGCAAATGACAGACTCAATAATTCCTTTGTATAACTGTATCAGCAGCTCCTTGGGCAGTCTGAGCTTTCTGAGTTGGCGCAGGAAGAACATTCTTTGTTGTGCTTTTTGGATGACATTTTTTATGTTAAATGACCATTTTAAATCTTGAGATATTATAGAACCTAGAAACTTGAAGGTTTCTACTGTTGATACTGTGTTGTCTAGTATTGTAACAGGTGGTAGACTAGTTGGGTTTCTCCTAAAATCTACTATCATTTCTACAGTTTTGAGTGTGTTCAATTCAAGATTGTTCCGGCCGCACCACAAGGCTAGTTGTTCAACCTCCCGTCTGTATGCAGATTGGTCATTGTCTTGAATGAGAACAATCACTGTTGTATCATCTGCAAACTTCAGTACTTTAACAGAGGGATCTTTTGAGATGCAGTCACTGGTATATACAGAGAAGTGGAGAGAGAGCACACAGCCCTGGGGAGCCCCTGTGTATTGATATCTGATGTGATTTTGCCTAGCTTTACTTCCTGTTTCCTGTCTGTTAGAAAGCTTATGATCCACTTACAGGTGTGGTTAGACACAGCTAGCTGATTTAGTTTAGTGCGAAGACTAGGGTTGCCAGGTCTGCTTCCAAAAAATAGCAGACAAGCAGGGGGGGGGGGGGATTAAGTAGTAAAAAAAGTAGACTGTACAGCTTTAGATTACGTACCATTTCATCATAAAGCTTTTGAATAAAAAAAATGTCCACTATTTTGTGAAAAAAAATAGTGAACATAATGTGAAAAAGTGGACTGTCTACTCAAATAGTGGACACCTGGCAACCCTAGCGAAGACTATCTGGAATGATGGTTTTGAATACCGAGCTGAAATCTACAATCCTGTGGTAGCTGAGAGGTTTAGAAGGCAGAAGATGTGAAATATGAAATATTTTAGGTCAATAAGAAACTAGAAGTCAATAGGAAATCTGATAGGTAAGGCTGAACACTTCTTCTCTTTGACAGATGCATTCCTGCAGGAGTAATCTCTTGTAATCACATGTCAATCATTCTCAGAAGAGATCTTTTCTCTTCCTCTTCACACTCCAGGCTACTTTATGCCAATACTGCTTGCAGAGGTATTTGAAATCAGATGGATCAAAGGCATTAGGTGGATCAGATGCATGACACTGAATAAGCAAGACATGCATTTTCCAAAACCACATTTACTACATTCTTGCAAGCCAAGGTTTTGCTATAGAAATTCAGCAGAAAATGACAAAATTTTAGAAGTATAATTTTATCTTCTACATTCAGCAATGGGAATTGAAGGCTTCTGGGAGGGAAATCTTTCACATTTCTACTGTTAAAAGAGCACTATAAACTTCCTAAACTAAGCCCAGCTCATATCACTGAAATCTGGCATTGAAACAACTGGATTTATTGCAGCAGTGCAGTTTGAGACTGTTTAGAGGAAGGATGTTAGGGATTTAAAGGTAGACTCCCTATTCTATTTACACCTCTAAAACACCAGTTCTTCCCTATTAGAGAAAATGGGCCAGAACATTAGTTCTGCCCTTTCTGGTGATATTGTCACATCAGTGGGTATATTTCTGCAGCTTTTCAATAGGACAAGAGCTGTGGTCTTTAACCTTTTGGAAATTGTCAACCGTGGGATGGTAGACCAGTTTTACATCTCATGTAAAAAAATAAAAACATACAAGAGAGTCTATAGTTGTATGAGAATTCTTGATGCTTGACCAGCTTATTCAGAGAATCAGTTAGTTTAGATAATTTGGCCATAGAAATCACTATAACAGTCTACACAATAATAATGAATCAGAATAGAACTGGAAGAGACCTTGGAGGTCTTCTAGTCCAACCCCCTGCTCAAGCAGGAGACCCTATACCAGGGGTAGGCAACCTTGGCTCTTTTATGACTTGTGGACTTCAACTCCCAGAATTCCTGAGCCAGCCATGCTGGCTCAGGAATTCTGGGAGTTGAAGTCCACGAGTCATAAAAGAGCCAAGGTTGCCTACCCCTGCCCTATACCATTTCAGATAGGTGGCTGTCCAGTCTTTTCTTAAAAACCTCCAGCGATGAAGCACCTACAACTTCTGAAGGCAAGCTATGGACCACCTAAAATATTATCATTAAATAAATGTAATGAAATGGGAAATGATGCTATAGCCAATTATTTTTAAATATGGGCTCAATGCACTATTATACTTTAAATGAAATATTATCTGGGAGAAAGCAGTTCCACTATATCTCCATTTAGCTATAGCCATGGCAGACAAATCAGCGAAAGATGCTGATTCAAAAATGCGTATCAGTTTAGAAATGCATCAATGCAAGAAAAAATGTATATGTCATTGTGGGACTCCTGCAAATATGCTGCATACAATTGCCCAATTATATACTGAAACTGCTGTGGGAACTGTTTATATTCAGATTGTCAATAGTCTGCATATTTGTGGCTAGAGCTGTCCTTTTGCTCCATCTAATTCAATAGAAATTCACTATTTGCACTCACAAAATGCATTTAGTGCTGCTCTTTCCAAGCAATTTATATATTAAACAAAAAGAAGCCCCTCAATAACTATACTTTCTTTTTTTCTTTTTTTAAATTTATTTTTTATTTTTCCAAACTCTCCCCCATACATATACTGTGATATTTATCAGATATTAACATACATTCTTTTTACATTCTTATATATAAGATACTTTTAATGAAATAAATACATGCACATGACTTTTGGTGTTGCTTGCCCATTTCCCCTTTTACTGCATCCCCACTCCTTCTCTACCTTCTTTCTCCCTTCCTTCTCTTTCTTCCCTACTTCCCTCTTCTACCTCTCCTCTCCTCTTCTCTTTCACCACTCTCTCCTCCAACCTTCCTACTTCCTTCTCCCCTCCTTTACTCTTTTCTCTCTCCTCTCCTTTCTCCCTTCCTTCTCTTTCTCCTACTTCCCTCTTCTTCCTCTCCTCTCCTCTTCTCTTTCACCACTCTCTCCTCCAACCTTCCTGCTTCCTTCTCCCCTCCTTTACTCTTTTCTCTCTCCTCTCCTTTCTTTCCTTTCATCCCTCTTCAGATACAATTCAGGGGTAATGTCCGAACAACTGCTCTCTCCAAATTTCCCTATCTGTATTATATACAATAAGATTAATTTTCTCTTACATTAATACTTCTATTAATAACTATACTTTCATAGTACTATATAATTGGAGTATATTCAATAGTTAAGTATATTTCATAAACTCATTCAATCAATTCACAAATCCAAGTAATAAAAAAGAAAACTTTTCTCCAGATACAACAGTAGAGACTCACTGTTCAGTTCTTTTTAAAGGCCACTAAATTTTGTAATGCTTCTAGATACGTAAGAACATCCAGTACTAAACTGAATAACTGTGTTCTTGGAGTACCATAAAAATCAATTAGATGGACAGACTAAACAGTATTTTGATGTGCATGGAACTAGGTAGAAGAATTGGCATAGGGGAAATAGAGTAATGTAGCTGAGAATCACTGAGTGTAGTTGTGACTTAAACAGCTATCGGGGACATAACCTTAAGATAAAGAATTGGAAGTATACTTGGCTTAAAAATAAAAAGATGTCAAAATTCCACCTAGTGTTACCAGTCTGTTTAAATTATTATTTAAATGGACAGAAATTTTAAAAACTAGACCTAAAATATCTGGGATTTATATAATGATGATCAGATAAGAAGATACTGTTTTGGTTTCTGTAAAGTGTCATATACTAAATCCAAAATTTATTTATAATTTATTCATAAAATTTATTGGCTGCCCATCTTACCACAGGGTAACTCTGGGCAGAAGCGATATTGACTCTACACAGGTTATTCTAGTATCCATTTTAAATTTAATCCAATTTTAATTTTAATAACGAAATTGCAATTTAACTCATACTCAAAGCTTTACTCAGGGATTTTCCATCTTGCTTCCAAAACCATTCAGCTTTAAAAGAGATGAACAATCCTTTACCCAGTCCGAGTCTAAACATGCTTTGTAACATGAATCTGATGGAACAGGGCACTGCAATTACTGGAGTCTACATCAGCAGAAGTTGTAAAATCCTCTGAGTTGAAAGCTAATGTAGCATCAGGCCAAAGGCTAAATTCCAGAGAAGGTCACAACTTTTCTACCACTTCATTCCAGAAGAGTTTGAAGGTTGCAAAGAAAATGTCTTCCACCTTTATTTCCCAGGAGAATGAAGAGCAAACCTCTGCAATCTTTCCTTAGCACTCTATAATTGTTTCCTCTTGAAATGAACTATCGATTCAGACCTCTGACCCTGATATTATTCCTGCTCAGAACGTAAACTCATTCTTGTTTTGTTGTGACCAAAGGGACAGAGTGAGCAGGCGATCACTTTAGCCACTCTTTCTAAATCTAAGCTACTGTATGTACCTGTACAGCACATGTCATGTTAGAAGTATAATTCTGTTTTAAGTATTTAAATGCTTTTCAAACATGTATCACCCATAGAAAAAGAGAAATACACAAATCATAACTTCTAAATAAAATTCATTACTTTATGTGTATTAGTAATTCAGTAATTCTATGTTATCAAAATTATTATTTTGTTCTTTAAAGGTAGTAGCCATTCTACCGACCCCTTCTCTTCGGTCACATGGGGGGAGGAAGTAAAATGGGCTGTCTGATAAGTCCAATTTTTATGACAGATGAGCCAATAATCCACCTGGCAAAATATTAAATGACCAATGATATTCAGGTTATTAGGCAGTTTAAAAAAGTGGCAAAAATCAAGTCAGAAAAACCCAAACTTTTATAGACTCACTAGCACTAAGGATAATAAAGCCAATGTCCCAGGACACTTTACAAACATCAGATTTGTTGTAGCATGCAATCATGTAGGTTCCTTTTGTCAGATAGCCAAAGCACACCAAGTTGATAATGAACTGAAGTACAGTAGGCACTATATCAGGTTAACAAAATAAGACTAAAGAGAATAAAAATGGGAAAAATAAGGTAAAAATGCCAGGTAGTATGTAGAAGAAACTTTTTGGGAGAAGATTTTTTAGGTTTACTGCATGTCATTCTCTTTCAAATGCTAAGCAATTCCACCAAATATGTTTATGAGAATGCTGACAGTCAAAGTATCTTGACAGTTCAATGCACAGTTAAGAGTTTTTAAGCTTAGTGGACCCGAGTGCCCATGTACATAACTGTAGCAGTTTCTTTACTAAGAGCTTTCAGAGTTACTTGTATACAGTTATTAGAGTATGAAGACATATCTTAGAAATAGGAACAATGGAAATATTTTCATATCAATAGGAAGAAAATTGCAATTCTTTATGAAATGGGGTCAATTTAAAATTTATCTTATTAAAAAAATGTGGAATAAAATTCACAGTCACTTCACAGAGGATTTGGAAGAATACATTGAGACCAGCTGGCAGTGTTTGACTATAGACATGGGTTGAGGCAGTAAATAGAATGTCATCTTTGTTGACTTAATAGAACTGAAGCAAGAACTCCAATTAAATACCAATTAGGGATTGTTGAAGTTAGTCTAGTTTTAATTAAGTACTTTTATGAAGCAAGATGAATTATTCACAATTTTATAAATCTTAACCCCAAGGGTCATAATTGTACTTGAACCATTATTTTGATTCCCACAAGTATTACACAGTTCAGGAGACTGTAAATGGCATTTATTCTTTCCACAGATTGTTTGCATTTCTTCCTACATGAAGCTTGACTGGATTGCACAGGCTTTAGTAGAAGATTAAACAATCCCAAAGCCCATAGTAGATGCATATTCACTCTTATTCCTTGTTTGATTCCTGCAACTTTCCTGACTCTCATCAGGGATAAAATCAGCTACTCACTCCTTATTTTAGGAATTGCATTCCAGTCCTCAATTAAGAAAAGGCTCACTCCTCCTGACTTTCTCTATACAGTACAAATAATCAAGAATCCATGGGATAAACATGTACCACATACAATACATGTACCAAATATAAACTAAATGAATTAGAGGAAGAAAAAGTAAAGGGTCTAGAGGCAACTCTAGCCACTCTGAAACTCAACCTACAAAATGAGACATTCCAACCTAGTGCATTCTTCAATATCTTCATAAAAGATTTGGATGAGGGAATAGAAGAGGAACTAATGAAATTTACAGACAACATTAAATTGGCAGGAATAGCTAACACCCCAGAATATAAACTCAAGATCCAGATTGATCTCTACAGACTTGAACACTACGCCCTATCTAACAAAATGAAATTCAATGGAGAGAAAAGTAAGGTTTTACACTTAGGCAAGAAAAACCAAATGTGCAGGCACAGATTAGGTGAAACCTGGCTCAATAGCAGTAACTGTGATAGAGACCTTGGAGTCCTTAAATATCAGTCACTAAATTTAGAAGGAATCTTTTTTGACTAAGCATGGAGACATAGGAACATACCGCATGTCACATAGATGTATAGAGTATAAGGCTAATTTAGAAGAATTTGAGAATTACATAGAATAAATATTTTGTGAAAGAAATGCTGTATATACTACCAAGGGGCATGGATGGTTTTGGGACAGAGTTTCTTCTAATCCTAGCCATAATAGCATTCTTTTTTCTTTACCTCAGGCAGAGTAAGTTTTAATTTCACTATAATTAACTATTTGAGCTGAAAGGCTTTAAGCTAAGACAGTCAAGATAAGCTTTTAAATGGTAAATTGCCGTACCCTCTGGTCACAATGGATTTTGGAGATTACAAACAATTAAATATGTACACTGTGTCCTAAGACAGTTCATGAGGCAGTTGAATTTGACATGGATATATCATTTTACAGTGTGTTTTCCAGAATCTATTAAAAATGTCCTTAAAATACCACTGGGGATATAAGTTAGCAAACCATGGCTCCCTATGTCTCTTCAGCACATCTACAATATATACTGACACCAAAAACACTATAAAGTAATTATCAAATTACTCTCAAGAAACTTAAAATAAAAGTTTGAAATTCAGAGATCAGAATTCTGAACTGGGTTTCCAATACTACAGAAGCGTTCTTTTAATGCTCTTATCATTAAAAGTATTACAAGGGAAAAGAACTTACAAGGGTAGTATTGGAAACCCAGTTCAGAATTCTGATCCCTGAATTTCAAACTGTCAGTTTCTTGAGAATAGTTTTTTAAAAAGCTGCATAATAAACCAGCATCTCAAAAAAAATGTTATGTGGCATTTCTGCAATTCATTGCAATGTTTTACAAAGGACCTCTCTGAAACAGAATCTTGTGTTCTCCAGCCAAGCATGATATAGTTGAGAATTTGATTATTTCATTCTGCATCCACATCTACAAGCTGTATCCACAAAATGGCATCTGTGCTGTCATCAGAAGAGGGCTTTGTGATTGAAGTCCAGGACCCCACAGCAGAAAAAAAACTCCAAAGACCCACTAAAAACATATATTTTAAGCAAGTGAAAATATTAATAACTCTGCAAAGAGCTACAAATAAAATAATTATGTCCATCTGTTTCTCTGAACTCTCAGATTAGAAACCCAATTTCCATTCTATCATCAATCCTCCTTGCTTCCTCCTTCTGTTATATATTCAAGATGGACAGTATTTAATATTTATTTGCTACGTATATGTAGGGATGTGAGTCTGTACATATGTTGTTCATAGTATGTTTAGGTGTGTGTCATGTATGTGTTTCACTTTGAGAGCGAGCAACTAAATTTCATTTTTGATGTGTGCCGTTGTGCCCACAGTAAAAAAATGTCAATAAAGGTTATCTTATCTTATCTTCTTATCTTATCTATCTTATCTAATCCAACTTCCCAATATCGTGTCTTACTTTCTACTTGCAGTCTCCCAGCAAAACATA
Organism: Protobothrops mucrosquamatus; assembly: GCF_001527695.2. Classification (NCBI taxonomy): domain Eukaryota; kingdom Metazoa; phylum Chordata; class Lepidosauria; order Squamata; family Viperidae; genus Protobothrops; species Protobothrops mucrosquamatus. The sequence goes on along the minus strand of NW_015386499.1, from coordinate 1,112,046 downwards.
TCTCTTCTTCAAATCCCTATTATTTTTGTTTAGTTCTTACCATTCAATTATTTCTATTTGTACAGTCAACACCACATCTAAATTCTCAGTTAATTTACTCCCGGCCTTTTTTTTTTTTAAACCAAATTTTCCCTGAATATTTGCATCAATTATAATCCTCTCATTGGTTAACTGTGCCCTGTTCCTTAGAATCTCCTCTTCCATTCTTCCATTCTCTTCTCCTATTCGTTTTAGATTGGCTTTCCCTCCTGCTTCTGTTCTCTCAGTCAGTAACCCCACATTCACATTATTGATCCCATCACTATTCTTTGCTCCCAGACTTCTATCTACAGGCTCCAGAGGTCTCTTCTACACACACTCCTAAATTCCTCACCCAAGTTGCTTCTCAGTTAAGCCAGCTTGCTTGAGCCACTTGTAGTCTCTGGTACTTAAAGAATTACGTTATTCATATTCCCACCCAAACTCTGATATGTTTCTTAAGTTCCCACCAAACTACTCTATTCTCATTTTTTGCTCAACCGTGCAGTAACTTAAATCCACACAAACTCTGATATAATTCCCAAGGTCCCACTAAACTGATCTATTCTCAACTTTTGCCCAACTCCCCATAATTTATTTTCTGTATCAACAAAGACACAACAATGCAAAATCCAAAACATCATCAGGGTCTTCAGATAGGCACCCAAGGAATATTTTCTTCGCTTCATCTGACACTGCAAACGTTAAGAAAAAAGTCTTGTTGCAACCTTGAGCTCCGGAATTGCAGTATTAAATAATTACAATACACCTGGGCAGGCAAGTCACCTTGCTTTTCCTAACGTCAAGTCCAAATTTGGGAAATTCTCCCATGTAATTAATCTTAGAATTTAACTTAATTACCTCCGGAGGAGAGATGTTGAGGCTCTCGATTTTGCCTTAAAATTCTTACCCACAATCTTAGAAGAGGACAGTGAGATTACTCAGCCCTGACACTTGGTGCAATACATTATCATTGTTTAGTCCGGATCTAAGTCGTTTTGGGGAATAGTTAAGAGTTTGGAAACCCTTCATCCTTCCAGTTTGGGGGAAAGCACTCGGCACATACTCAGAAAGCCAGTCCCGGGCTGAAACAGGACCAGAAGGGTCATTCTTAGCCAAAGGTCCCTAACCTCAAGGTGCTCCTCGCTCGCTTCCCCGGAAGCCCGCCTTAGCCTTAGTCCACCCCGCGGAGACCCTCCACTCACCCGCCCCGGGGTGCTCGACGGCGGCGGCTCCGTAGTCGGACGCGTCGCTCCATCGGGCGCAGGTGCCCTGTCCCTGCACCAGCGCCTGAAGGGGCAACTCAGCGCCGGGACTCGGGTAGCAGCGGAACCCGGAGACGCAACGTGGCGTGTACACCCCGCAGGGTTCCCCCTCGAAGCGGGCGCAAACTGAACAGCAGCCACAGCCGGGCTCCCGCACGAGCTCCAGGCAGACGGCGGTCTCGAGTCCGGTGGCAGGGCAGGCGGCGAGGCGGTCGGCGGTGCAAGGCGGGCAACGAAACAGCACCTCGGGCAGCGCCAGTCCGGTTGGCGGCAAAGACGCCCACCAGCCCAGCCCGAGCCACAAGTAGGAGGAGGCGACGACCAGCTGCGGCAGCTGCACCATCCTGGCGGCGGCAACCGCTTGACTGAATGCCGGCTGGGCAGGTGCTGCTGAGCGAGCGACTGGAGGGAGCCCGGCTACCGCTGGGTCCTAGAGGCAGGCGGACGGGCGACGCTCCACCCTCTCAGCTTGGTGCGGCCTGCCGAGGGAGCCGCGCCCTCGCAGCCCCCCTCCCTCCCGGCTCATCTCCTCGCGCGCTCCTGTCTAACCCTAACCCTAACCCTCCCCCGCCCCTCCACCTACGTGGCAGGCATCAATTCCACAAGCGAGACAACCATTTATATAGTATATCAGGGCTTTCCCCCGGGAGTCTTTTCCAGGTTCGGCTGGTTCTCCCATGTAGGGGCATGACGGGAATAGTTTCGCCAAAGAAATCGGAGGAGGATTGGGATCCCGGGTCCTGTTCATCCAGCTATTGTCGCCTGTTGGCCGTTCGAGCTGGGATTGACCGGATCCCAGATATTCGCTCATCTTCTGCTATTCTGAAGTTTTGATTTCATTTACTGGGCTTTCCTACAAAATTTATGTAGTCTATCTTCAGAGCATCCCTATGGAAATAAAGTGACCGAAAGCTACTTGTAAATCCCGGTTATCAAATAAATGTGCAAATAAATATATTTAGTTGGGGAACTAAAAGAAGAGCTTCCTGCTTACTCTTTTTGTTGTTGTTTTGTTTTGCATTGTGCTATTAGGATTTACTCTGGTTGGGGAGGGTTTCTACTTAGGACTTAATTTTTTGAGGAAATACATTTTTTAAAAACCTTAGTTGTCGTCATAATCATAATCATAATCATCTTCATCACCATTATCTTCATTTGAGCTGGGCTTTTACCTCCTTTAAGGAACAGTGCCATCAAGAGGTAATTTATGAGATTATAAAATGTGAAATCCTAAACCACTTTGGAGCCTTGGCCCCAGTCAGTTGATGGAAATGAGCATAAACACAATAATGGTTGTTACCAGCTTGTAGTTATGTTTTGTAACCTTCGGTGGCTTACATTGGAAAACTATAGGCTTCTTATGGTGATGTCCCCACCACAAAAGCATGTAGGAGATTAAAGGGATGGTGGCAGAATCAAACACTTTGAGCACAGTCTCTGATATTCTTTGACAAGGACAGAGCTGGTGGTAATTCTGAGTCCTTTCTTGAGATGATGTATAAACAAAGTGATAATGGGCAATATGTCTAGGCAGATTACACTGACATGTGAAGAACCACATGCCTTCTTGGAGAAGAAAAAAAAAGATTGTTTCCTTTATGTTTATTTTATTTTTAAATTTTTTTATGCTGCCCATCTCCCCTAAAAGGTGACTCTGGGCAGTAGAAGTACTCTGGGCTGCTTTCAGGTTATATTATACCAATCACACTTATAACCTGTGAGTCCTTTATGTTAATTCTAAATATTTGAAAGTGTTTGATTTTTCTCTTTAAAGGTTTAAAGCTCATAAAACAATGGAGAAACATCTCCACATCATCCATATCCCACCTTGATAGCTTTTGGGGGATGGAAAAGATAGATCTGCCCCCCCCCCAAAAAGAGCAACACTTTTATTTCACACTCAGTCTCTTGATAATTCAGCCATTCAGCATGGGCTGCACCCAATCATCTTAAGAAACACCACTAGCATTATAGAAGACTGGAAATAAATGTGCAACTTCTGAAATACCTCCTGGAAAATACTCTTTTAAAAAAGAATTCTAAAGTTCAAAACTAAGCCATAATAATTCCTGCTCCCAAACCAAACACAAACATGGCATTGAAAATACTTTAAGCTGTAATTAATGCCTCAAGCAATTAAGACAACTTGCTTAAGCTCTGTTAGAGAAATATCAGATGATGATATTAAAAAGAATATTGAATCCTAAGGCTATGCAGCACTTTGGATTCAAAAGCTAAAAGGGCTTTTGAACTCCAGGAATGCAAACGCTGCATCTCTCTGTAAAGTGGGCACACCTACAATAGGGCCTAATTCTTTTAAATACACTTACCAGGGGAAAAAAAACACCTGCTGGAAGCCTGATTTTATTGTTCCATTTCACTGGTGTTAATTACAGCCTAGAGAAATCTTTTAATAATCGAATCCTATGTAAGCTCACCCAGAATAACATTCCATTGAGTTTACTCCCACTCCCAGGTAAGTGGGTATAGAATTGAAGCCTAAATTAGTAATGCTCTTGTCAGAATACAGCCCTGATTTAAACACGACATGGCAGATAAGCAAATTCTGTAGGTGGGATAATTATATGTCTCCTCAACTCTTCTCAAAAGGGGGCAGGAGTGGCACTTTCCTGAGTTTGCTATTTCAGTTCCTGGTAGTACTTCCATGGATTATACTTCAGAGCACTATTTCAAATGCTAGCCTAGATTAGATAGATAGATAGATAGATAGATAGATAGATAGATAGATAGATAGATAGATAGATAGATAGATAGATAGATAGATAGATAGATAGATAGATAGGCAATACATATATACCTCTTGGATGTAGAGATATATAGATGATATAGATATACACACACTCTTGGATACATCTCTCTCTTCCTCTCTCCCCCCTCTCTCTAAATAGGGTTTAATTTTAACTACTCCTTTTTATAATACGTGCAATTAATATGACCAAACAATCATAGAACCTTGCAGATCTGTTCCTTTTTATTTCCTAATTTTTAGGGTTTTCCTTACTGCAATTGGTCTACATATTGAATGATCTCTTCGCAAGGAAACAAAGCATATTTTTAATGAAGGAAATAAAATAATTTTTCCTTGTTCTAAGTACTATATGAAGTTGAAGTTAAGATATTAGATAAATTGAAGTAGGCAGATTGATGGATAGATATTCTGACGGATCTCCTTTTATTTATTTATTACTAGCACAACATACTCCACAGAATACAATAGTGCTTCGCAAGACCCTTTAGAATTAAGTTCTAAGGCAGGGGTGTCAAACTCGCAATGTCATGTGACGTGTCATGACGTATCCAGTGGAGGGATTCAAATATGTGAACAACTGGTTCACTGTGTGGATGCCGCTTCTGGAAGTCCATTCTAGGCCTGGGCAACAAAAAAATTAGCTACCAGTTCTACCAAAGTGGTGCGAACCGGCTGAATCCCACCACTGGATGTATCGTGACTTTTTTTTGCCATTGCCGGCAATGGGGTGGGTGCGGTTTCACTATGATGCATCCGGCACATGGGCCGGCAGTTTGACATCCCTGTTCTAAGGTGTCTCAGAGTACATGTTCATCCCACAAATGTGTTGTTAGAACCAGAACCGTGTTCTTACTTATTTTAATGCAGGTAGATATACCAGGTTTTTCTTCAAATTTTCTTAGGGCCATTAAATCAGGGGAGGGGGTGATATAGTAATTACTTACCCTGAGATTTACTGGTAATTTCTAATTTAACTTCACCTACTCCTGAAGCATTCTAAATACATTTTTTTCCTTCTGAATGCTGCAAACAATTAGAAAACTCCAACTAATGCTTTGCTTTGACTTCACATGATGAGGGATTTGAGAGCAAGCCAGGACAGGTTCCCTGAAAGAGAAGTCCAAGTGTTGATGGGCTGATGAAGAATTCTGAAGCCCCCTTTTCATAACTGAAAACAAAAGTTACTTTTCAAGTGTTGGTGTGTTAGGATAGGCATAGCTCAGAGGCATTGAGAGGGATCTGAAAGAGGCTGTTCTCCTCAAATCAATGGGGTGTGGCAGTTCTTTTCCTGTCATTCACGTGAATCTGCTCTCATGTCATGGAATGTTTAATCAGCTTTTGGCTGGGCAAATGAATGAAATGGAATAAAGCACGGGAACAAAATACAAAATTAATGTCAGCAAGCAACTTCTGCTAATTAAATTGTCTAAGTCTGGGGAGCTGACTATTTTACTGATTAAGTAGTTACAGAGCCTTTGATATAAACATATTAATAATGTGCAAAATGTTTTGAATTCATAGCAAATTGGAGACATGCTTTAAAAAAAAAAGAGAACAGAATCTGAAAAATAATAAAGCAGGGGTGTCAAACTGCCGGCCCGTGGGCCGGTTTCATCATACTGAAACCGTGCCCACCCCATTGCCGGCAATGCAAAAAGAGTCACGATACGTTGTGACACGTCACATGATGTAGCGAGTTTGACACCCGTGTAATAAAGTGAAGAATGGCAGGAACTGAGATCATACCTTTATCAGTGACCATTACTAGATGATTCACCAGAAGCAGGGGTCATATATAATGCCCACGTATCACAAGCACTCTCATTAATGAACAGTTTAATTCTGTCATTAACCATCCAGGTAAGGAACTCATTCAGGAATTTACCTGCATAGCATTTACCAAGCTATCTTGTGATCCACACCCGCCTGACGAAGGCTGCTCTCTGAGCATATCTATGCATCTGAAATAACTTCCACTGACTTATTTCACATAATATATATGATTGAATTAAGTCTTGCAGTGGCTGCTGAAACAAAATATTGTTTTCTGTGATAAATAATATTTGTTTGTTCATTTGTTTCAGTCAAGGCATAGATTGAAGTTTGCAATAATAAAACTTGCAATTTTGGATAGCACTACAGTAGTGATTACCAATTGCAGGTATGAAATTGAGTGAAATTCTAATAGCAAGAAGCTTTCCTACGCACTTTCAGTGAAGGTAAAAGACATAACACTGCACCCTCTGCAAAGTTCTTATAGATCAACAACACAGTATCCTCTAAACGATTATGTTCTTGGGATTAGTAAAGGCATTAAAATATAATAAACTGACTTTGCAAAGCTAAGAAATACTATACTTTTAATAAACGTCAAAGACATTTAGGGAAGATGTATAGTATACATGTGTCTTGATGATCATCATGATCATTATCATCATGGTGATACTATCTTTTCAATTGTGTCCTCAGTGATTTTATGGACCATTTCTGTCCACATTTTGCAGTCTTGTACAGCTTCTTTCCATTGTTGTATGCTCTGGATGGAGTCAGTTTTGATGGTGTCTGGCCACTGTATTTTTTGGTGGCCTCGTTTTTTTTGCTGCTGACCATTCTGAGCATAAATGCCTTTTCAAATCTGTTTGACCACATGACATAGTCAAAATAAATAAGGCAGAATTTTGTGATTTTGCCTTCCAGTAATCACCCCAGTACTTGCTTGTTTCTCACCTTTGCTGCCCAAGGAATGAACAGGAATCTTCTTCAACACCATAGTTCGAACAAATCTATTTTCTTCCTGTCTAGTTTTTCTCATGGTCCAACTTTTACAATCATAGGTAGCTATGGGAAACATAATAGTGTGGATGAATCTTCATTTACTTGCTAGACTGATTTTCTTGCTTTTCTATATTTGATTCACGGTGATCATTGTTGTGTGACTTGATATGATTCAACACTTTATTTCTGGACTGCACTCACTGCTTTGATCAATCCATGATCCTAGGAAAGTGAGTCCTTACATGCATTTGATCTCTTCATCATCAACTGCTATTTTATATTTCCATTTTTCGCAGTGGTCCTGAGTTTGGTCTTGCTAATGTTCAGGAAGAGGCCAAATTTCTTGCTTTCTTCTTTAATCATTTTGATCAGATATTTCAGGTCTTCCTGAGAGTTATGTCATCAACGTATCAAAGATTGTGGATGTTCCCTTCCAATCTTTAATTTTTTATTCTTTAGGTTTCAGCTTCCTCATGGTCACTTCAGCATACAGGTTGAATAAGAAAGGTGAAACAATGCAACCCTGACACAATCCTTTCTTTATCTTGAATCAATCAGTGTCTCCATATGGTGTTCCCACAATGGCTTCCTGATTTGTGTATAGAGACTGCACCAACTTCAACAGATGTGTTGGCACCCTTAGATCTTTGAGGGCTCTTTACAGCTTGTTACAACTGACACAATCAAACACTTTCTTGTAGTCAATAGAGCAGAGGTAGATGTTCTTTTATATTCTTTAGATTTTTCTGTGATCTAGCATAGATCTGCAATATGGTCACAAATGCCATGACCTCTTCTGAAGCCAGTTTGAACATCTGGCAAATCCTTTCAATGGTTGGTAACAGACGTTGTATGCATCTTGCTATTGTGAGGGATGAGAGCAATTGTGCAGTAATCCTTTTTGCCAATGGAATTAACACTGATCATTTCCAATCCCATGTGTTTGTTTACCAATTTTTTTTACTGTGATGGTTGTGGGTGTGTTCAGGCCTCAGCAACTCTGCTGGAATGGTATCAGCACCTGGGGCCTTGTTGTTTGGCAGCTGGCTTGTTGCCCACACAGCTTCTTCCTGAAAGATGACTGGTTCTTTTTCTGCTTCCCTTTCCACATCATCCTTTGGGAGGCAGGGCCTCTTTGTTGCTCACAAACATCTCTTCTGTACATTCTTGCCATCTGTTCTTCATACCTTGTAGGTCAGGCTGTTCTTCAAATCCTTTTGACTTGCACAAATGCACTCCTGGTATGGCCCTTCAGGCAGTTCTGTTTCTAGCTGCTTGCAAACCTCATTGTAAACCTCATTGTCTTTCCTCTCTGCTCTTTGGAAATCCACATTCAATCTCATTGCTTCCTCCAACGTGATGGTTTCTTTGTGCTCTCTGAGCTTAGTTGTTTTCTTGCAGACATTTCATTACCCGAATGAGGTAACATCATCAGTGCTAGCAAGAAAACATCTGCAAAGGTGCTTTGGGGTTTCCCCTCCCTTTTTCATCTGAAATTTTTAGTATTGATTAATTGTTTAGATTTTTTTGTTTTTGTTTTTTGGGGAGGTCTTTACTCTTTTTTCTTTCCTGGTAATTTAGTATAGGGTTTCTTTTTTTCTCATTATTCATCATATTCTAAATTAACAAGAAAAAAAAGAGAAAAGACCTCCCCCCCAAAAAACAAAACCAAAAAAATCTAAACAATTAATCAGTACTAAAAAAACTCCAGATGAAAAAGGGAGAGGAAACCCCAAAACATTTATCATCTGTTCAGGGATACAGGTCTACTGAGGTATGACCCACATGTGGTTTTTACAACAGTTCAGGGTACCGTAATCTTTTACATTCAGGACTGGATGGTGCCTGATGAGCTATAAAGCTTGTTTATTCATGATACTTTATTATAATGTGATACTATAGCTGCATTAATTGTTTTATCTAAAGATGGCAGGGAATGCTTTCCATTCATCGCTTTCTTTGCTGCTTTTCCAAGTTCTAATTTTGTTCATTGTTTCTGGAATTAGGAGGATGACTTTATGTGATCCAATATTCTAGAGCAGGGGTGTCAAACTGCCGGCCCATGGGCTGGTTTCATCATACCGGAGCCATGCCCACCCCGTTTGGTGTAGTGGTTAAAGCATCAGGCTGGAAGCATCCAGTCCCATTTTAGGCATGAAGCCAGCTGGGTGATCTTGGGCAAGTCATTCTCTTTTACTCTTAGAAAGCAGGCAAGAGCAAACTACTTCCAAAATCTTGCCAAGAAATCTACAGGAACTTTGTAGCCAGTTATCAGGAGTCAAAAACTGACTCAAAGGGGGGGAGGGGAAATCCACTTTCTGTGGATGAGTAAAAAGAACAGTTTTTGATCATATACTTCTTTAACCCTTACCTCTGACTGATGTTACTGTTCATCTATCTATTTGTTCCTGGCTGAAACAACAATAAAGTGGTCCAAGTAGAAGATTCAGCAGACATTTTTGTGGTAATCAAAAGAAAATGAGTATTCTTCTAAATATATATTGGAGGGGGGGATAAAAGGGGGGAAATGCAGCTGTTTGGAGGTGTTCCCCTTCCCCCTGTTAGGGTGTGTATAGCATAGGCTCACAGGAATAGATTAGAGAATAGCTTTACTGACCAATTTAGGATATATAACAAACAAGGCTCTGTTCTTAAATGTTTACTCTCCATTTAAGTTGAGCCATTTGTTGCCAGGGGTTTATTTTACCATAGAAATCTTAGCATTGCAAAACAGATGTAGGCTTGTTCCTAGAGGGGGAAAAAGTTTTTTTTTTTTTAAAAGTCATTATGATTGCACCTCCCTAAGGCATCAGATCCTGCAGCCGTCTGCAGAAAGGAGTCCTTTCAAGGCAGCATTTTCCCACAGACATCCATCCTTGATTATTTTATAGCTTTCAACTTTGTCAATGAAGGATGAAGTAAAAACAAATGGGCACATCAAAAAGCAAGAAACAAAGAACAGAGATCTTTGTCTTATTGTTGTTCAACAAGAAAATAAAATAAACAACAAATCTTGAGCAATGGAACAGGAACTGATTAATCTCTGACATTATTCTCTTCCCCACCTATATCTTAGAACCAGAATAGATATTGTTCCCTGCTTTCCAAATTCCGCATCTTCTTTAAGTAATGTTTACAGTTGACCTAATTAAATGTATTTCTCCATTATATAGCATCAGCATAGGATTAGATTTCTATCCCTCCTTTTCTCTTGGGGTTCAAGATTGCATCTGTAGCACTATTGCCTCTTACTTTCTCCCATCATACTGGCAGGCCTAAACTCATCCAATAAGCTTCTCTGGTTGAAGACCTAGATCTGCACGTAGTCTCATAGTCTGATGTCAATAAGATATGTTATGGCAGCAAAGTTGAGCAAAGGATTTCGAAACACACACACACACACAATGTTCTGACCATTAAGTAGGCCATGTGTCTCAAAAACTTGGTGCTCTCACTATTCTTTAGCTGGAATTCTTGTAGAATTGTCTACCTTGGCATGAACAAGCATGCTTAGAAGAATGAGGAAAAAGCAGCCATGTCAAGCTTTTCAGAAATATGGCTCACTTGGGATTCTGTGTAGAGAGCTTTAAGGGGCACTTCAGTTGCCCAGCTGATTGAGCCTTAATGTAATCCAACTACATCTTCCCTTCCCTTCCCTTCCTGTATAAATACACATACAAAGTCTTGTATATAGTATCATAAAATTGTGACAGTTCTCTTCTGCTGATTATTCTGGGCTTCTTCTTGTTCTGGAGAGAAGAAGACATCCTTCTGTTGCTCAGCCAAAGGATGGAGTAGGCACTTTTACTCTGAAGACTTGCCTGAATCAAGAGCTATTGTCTGCTCCTGCAAAGGTGATTATTTCATTGTGAATGTGCCTGTCTGCAATGGGGAAAATCACCCAAGACTACATAGTTATTCTCTCACCTTTTAGTCTTGTGTAGTGTTGTTGGATAGGAACTTTCTGAGGATGGAAGGGCAATGCATAAGTACTCTATGGCTCAGCCCCATACTTTGTTTCTGGTGTATGGTGCTTATCCTGTTCCTATTGTCCTTATGGTACAAATCGTGATATGTCTCTGTTTGAATATTTATAATTTTTTTTGTAACTATAAAGGCTAGCTTGCACACTCTTACAATCTGATCATGCAGGTTCTTAACATCAGAGATGGCATGTGTGAACCACCCATAATTATGCTACTTTGCATAACTAATTTTTAAGCAACCATAAATAATAGAAATACAATTTAAATCAAGATTTGCTTTGGTGATGCTTTCAAATGTAAAGCTGTAATTGTAAGTGAGTTGTTTATATACAGAGCTAAAGCTGTAACTGTAAATTAGTTATTTGTATTTCCACTTATTTGGAAAAAGCAGTATTCCAAAGCAAGGCCCCTTTGGCATTGCAGCCTTGTTCCATGGACTTACGGTAGTTTGATATTTAAGTTGACTTTTGAGATCTTCTCTGTTCTCTTATTAAAACAGAGGCTTTCTTTTAGCCTGTCTTAGTTGGCATGATCAAATGAAGGTTTCCTATTAAATAGTGCTTCCATCATCTAATTTCAAGGGACATATTGTAGGGAGGGGTGAGGGGAGAAGGTCAGTGGTTCCCAGCAGTGGCTGGACACAGGAGCTAACAAGGCTCTCTGTTGATATAACAAAAGCAGACTACATAAATCTTCCTTCCTCCTTTTTACCCCATTAGGTTTAAGTCACAGTCTTAGGAAAATACCGCCTTTTCTAATGGAGCTATTCAATCAGAAACAATGCTACTAATGTGTCTCTGGAGAAGGCAAGGCAGACACATTCCACATAAGAAGCAATTAGTTAAGAGATTCTATCATCCTTCTGTCTCATTTGAACATAAAATCAATGATAGAGCCTGATATCATAGTTGGGTATAATGGGAAAAATTGGTGGATGATTTCAAAGATGTCCTACACCCCTGTGAGCAACCATTTAAGATTTGCCACTATAGATAAACCAATCAGCAATCAAATCATAAACAGCAATAACAATAGCACTTAGACTTATATACCGCTTCATTGTGCTTTACAGCCCTCTCTAAGTAGTTTACAGAGTCAGTATATTGCCCTCAGCAATCTGGATCCTCACTTTACCAACCTGGGAAAGATGGAAGGCTGAGTCAACCATGAGCTGGTGAGAATCGAACTGCTGGCAGTGAAGAGAATTAGCCAACAATACTGCATTCTAACTGCTGCGCCACCATGGCTCAAATAAAAATGTAGACTGAAGGATGAGGCACCAAGATACTATGAGTTGCATTTAGCTGAGTCTCAAAATGTTCATATGGACTGACTTTCCCCATCCCCCTATGCTGAAGATGACTTGAGAATTGTGGGCAGTGAAATTTACCACATCTGAAGGGAAGGCTGGCATGGGACATAACGTCACTAATTCAAAAAGAACTCAAGAGACATATGGTTAAAAATGCCATAAAAACACACAGCCAGATCAGAAATACTAATGCATCAGGGAAATGTAAAATAAGAATATTTCAATCATCCATCATCAGTCAATAGGATCACAAATTGCTCCAGCCTTTGACCTGTTTAAAAAGCCAACATTTCTAAAGGTTTCTAAAGAATAGGAAGGTCAAGACCAATTGACCTGCAATGTTTTCATTCAATACTTCTCTTCATTTGGATATCAATAAAGTAACTCTCACAATAGGCCCTACTACTTTACAAGTGCAAAGAAATTTATTAAGAATATAATGGAAACTGGAATGAAATATTCTGTATTTTGCCTGTTTAAGGAAATGATAGAATTAAGATTCTTTGGTGTATTTATATCCATCTATGTGTAACTTCCCCACAGATACATCTTGTTGCCTCAGAAACATTATGCAGAACAAGGTAAATAGTCAATGAATCTGCACCAGCTACTCACATTGCAATCTCAAATCATAGTTTTGTCAGTCAATATCATCTATCTATCTATCTGTCTGTCTGTCTGTCTGTCTGTCTGTCTGTCATCATTATCTATATCATCGTCATCGTCATCATTGTCATCATTGTCATCATCATCAATCATCTTTATATGCCACCCATCTCACAGAAACAAGATTCTAAGTATAAAATAACAAAGTACAAAATAACCATAAAAACAATAATTGCAAAAATTCTAATTGCTCTAAATAAATACTCTAAAATTAAAACATACATATTATTATAGTAAAAAGCTAAAAAGGTAGAGAAAGCATAGATGCCATACATAATGTAGCCACCTCATTAAATCCACATTTTTGTAAGACCTCCAAGTCTATTGACATAACCACCGTTTTAAGGGACTTCAAAGAGGGTTCCAGTCTCACTCCAAGCAGGCAATGTGGCAAAAAACCCTCCCATCTCCCAGATAGGACCCAAAGCATACCTCTTCTACCTGATGAATGGATGGAAGTAGTTGGGAAGAGGTGGGCCAAGGCTTTATAGGTCAAAACAAGATCCTTGAATTGAACCCAGAAGTAAACTGGCAGTCAATGTAACTTGCAAAGTAAAGTAAAGGCACACATTCTAGGGATACACAAAATTGCCCCCATCTCCGCATTTTGCATCAATTAATGCAAAAGCTTCTATATAGTCTTCAAGGATAGCCCCATGTACAGCACATTGCAGTAGGAGGTGACCAGAGCATGAATGACCATAAATAGTACCTCCTGATCCAAGAGCAGATGCAACCGACACACAACTCAAAGGTCTTTGTAGCCACAATTGCCACCTGCTCTTTGATCAGGAGTTGTGAGTCCAGGAGGACCCTCAAATTGCAAATTAGGTCTGAATGGGGCTGTGTAGCCTCAGTGTACCAAGGATGATATAGTCCCAGAACAAGAAGGCCTCAAAATCCAGAGCCACTTACCAAGGCAGAGTGTTCTCCACCGAGGTCCCCATAGCCTTCAGGCACTGGCACAGGACATCAGCAACATTGCTTAATTTGCAAGGAACAGAGATATAATTGGATATTACCTTATGGCAATGGATGAGCTTTTGGCTATGGTTTGTTCTCCAAGCTTGTTTTAATATAATTTCTGAATGTTTCATTACCAAACTAGGTAACATCATTGCAGGATTTTCTTGTCCTATTCTCCTTAGCTCATAAATGTCTTGTGTGCCAGTGTGGTCAGTTGGTCGTGCGACCAGTTGTTTGTTAGGAGCTACATTTGAATTCTGAGCAGTTGATTGGTTCTCTTGCTGACTGGCACATCAAATGGTCTGGTTTCTTACATATTGACATGTTGGATCTAGATCAATATGCTGGTTAATTGGTCCTTTGGTGGAATACCAGGCCTCAATAAATTCACATATATGGCGGGTGTTGGCATGCCCAATAATTTTTAATTATTTAAGTAACAAGCATATTGATCTAGATCCAACATATCAATATGTAAGAAACCAGACCATTCGAAGTGCCAGTCAACAAGAGAGCCAATCAGCTGCTCAGAATTCAAATATAGCTCCTAACAAACAACAAGTTGCACGACCAACTGACCATACTGGCACATAAGATAGCTAAGGAGAATAGGTCAAGAAAGTCCTACTGCTGATGTTACCTAGTTTAGTAATGAAACATTCAGAAATTATATTAAAACAAGCTAGAAGAACAAACCACAGCCAAAAATCTAAAACCCCGAGTTCAAATATTTTCTATTATTACAGATGGATGAGCTTATTCAGTGGCTTCATATATATGTTGAATAGGAGTACTATAGTGAATTCTGAACCCTGTGGCACTTTATAAAATTGGGGCCAAAGGTGGGACCTCTCACCTACCCATGAATGGTATTGACTCCAGAGAAAGGAGGAGAATGAGCACAGTAATGTGATGCCCATCCCTAATCCTCAGAGCCAGACCAGAAGGATATCATGGTTGATGGTATTGAAGGCTGCTAAGGAGTCAAGCAGAGCAAGGATGCACAGCCCCCCAGAAGGGTGATCAATGCTGTTTTTGTCCTATATCTGGGCCTAAATCCTGACTGAAAGGGATCCTGATTGATATTCAACTAAATTTATCTGATAAATATTTGGGAGGAATCTTAGATTGGTGGTAACATACTGAAAGGCAAAGATGGACATCAATAGTCTTCCTGAGCTTTACCTCAATCTCCCTAAGTATCTTTGGAGATTCTCAGTCATCCAGGTCATGGTTGTTTCAAAGGTGCTTTTTCAAAAGGCAACTGGACCTTGTTTTTCCTTGAAGATGTTTCACTTCTCATCCAAGAAGCTTCTTCAGTTCTGCAATGCTTAGAAATTAATCTTTCAGTGCGATAGAAAGAACCTTCAATTTTCTCAAAATTGAAGTTTAATAACTGCACAGGCAGTGATCACTGGCTTAGATGAGGCCAGTAAGAGACAGCTGTTCAGTTATGGTACCAGCCCAGTACTGGAAGGCAGTATTTCCCTGGATGCAATGGGAGAGTGGGAGAGGGTAATTGCCCCTTCCTGCCAAAAGGAAGGTGACGGTATTCCATTGCCTTTTATGTTCTGCACATATTTTTTCAGATAAGTAAACCCGAATATCTTGAGTATAAATAAATTAACCACATAGAAATAATGAAATAAAAAATAATGAAAGAAAGAAACTGAGATAGTAAAAATGAAAGCATAATCTTCTTTTGAATATGCTTTCCACAATAAAGAAGCATACGGAACGTGCATCAGTATTTTGCTCTTACTTTCTAAATCAGGGGTTCTTAATTTTTTTTTTTTACCATCACTCCTTTAGTGTAATCTTAATGTATATACCTCTCCTAATAATCCAAATACCTAAATGATCACAACAAACAATGAAAACAATATTGTATAATGAAACATCAGGAAAGGTGGGTTTATTGTGGCAAGGTTGTTACACTATTGTAACAATGTACTGATGTATGCAGCTCCCCATTCTAGAGGTTGGGGCAAATATATGTTGGTTTATAAAGTAGTCTCTAGCTTTGAGATTCCAGCTTGCATAGCCTAGCATGAGCATGCTTTTAGGAAAGCTAAGTCAAAATATACCAGAACTGATAGCAAGAAATCTACCTGGAGAACAGGTGCAATAAGTCAAATAGGCTACTTTTTGAATCCTTCCTAAAAAGGATTAATATCCAAGGTTGTTGACCTGATATCAACAACCCCAGCATATGGAAGGTTGTGACTGTAAGAATAAGTAGCAGAGAATATGAATTAATAAATAACAGAAATGAATGAAGTTATAATACCTGCAAAATAGGAGAAAGAGTAAGGATGTCCTAGATATGGGTGCAGATCTAATATTTTGTCCTACTATTTCTTGCTTATTTTCTATGCTGTGCATTATGTTGTCTGCTCCGAAAGGGAAGAACATGTTATGTATGTGCAATAAAGAAGACTCACAAAGTGCAATTTTAGAAAAGAGTATTGTTGCCGTTGGACAGACTAATACTGCCACCTTCTGGGTTTTCACAATGAAATGATCCAATTAGAGTTTTATATTAGTAATAAGTTTATACAATTGTGTATAATGTATAAGTTGCTTCATACTTGCAGTGAAAAGTAATAATTGCTTTTGTACTGATTGTTTTCATACTGGGATTTTATTTTGCTCTTGTAATAATTAGTTCTATTTAATCTTAATTTCCCATTCTCTTAGGAGATGAGATAAAATTCAATACTGAAACACGTTTCTTTAAAAAAAATATCCCCATCTGAATTTGCCTGAATGAGTGTTCACCACAATGGAAAAGAGTTATTACTTATCCAAATCAGCCTAATATGTAACTACCGGTAGTTCTAAAGAAAGCATTTCTTTTCCTCCTCCAAAATCAGTCTGGTGGAATGGTTACTGTAGGTCTACCAGATTGCTTTTTTCTACTCCATTGCCACAGTCCAGAGGTCATCTGGATGTCTACAGCCCAGATCTAGTAAAATACATTCTGGTAGATTTGAATCTTCTCCCAGTTTTACACAGAACCTCTCTCTTACTTTAATATCTCTCAAATGGGAGTCTTCTTTCAAAACTTGTTTCATTGTTTCCGTATTTGCTTTGCATGGAGAAGACCCGGCTTCAACTGATTTCTTCATTTGAAAGCATCATGAAGATGTGTGGATAGGGAAGACTTCTGAAACCAGGAATAGGAAATAATTAATTGGTTGGTAGACAGGTTGATTTGACTTAATATAATTTATGAGTAGTTGCTTTCCCCACCCAATTCCAAGCCAGAAAGTGAGTTCAGGAGATCAGACCATTTTACCAGTTCTGACTCTTGCTTGTGTTTCAAAGAAAGAACTTATTGGAAACCATATCTTGATTCTGTCATGGTCTGAGTGGAAGTTGGGGGCAAGATGGCCAAAGACAAAGTATTCATTTAGCTCTGTGATTTCACTTTCACTTGTAACGCCATGAACTCAAGAAGGCCAATGAATGAGATCTAAATCTCTTTGCATGGGGCAAAAGCTGGGTAATGAAATGTCTGAAAGCAAAACCACCAAACTCAGAGAGCACCAAGGACTCAGCAGTACAATCTAGGGCTGCAGATTCTCTCTT
>NW_015386499.1:1085340-1093454 GCF_001527695.2 Protobothrops mucrosquamatus | reverse complement strand
TATGTGTTTAGTCTAAACTGTTGTGAGTCATATTTTCCCAAAGAACAAATGTTCCTTTTAGAGATCCCTTATGAAATACAAGTGACTGCATTTATAGCTTTTGGGACCTCAAGGCAGCATAATGGGGTGGGGTGAGATGGTGGAGAAGTTTCCGCTTATTATTCTATAAAAGATCTAAGAGGTAGCTTGGAGTAAGAGTTAGTAACTCCAAGGTCACCCAGAGATTTATTAATGGCAATGAGTAGCCCATTCCTTTGTACAAAATCTCTCATCCCATTTCTCTGAAATTTTGAAAGGGCCCCAACAAAAGAAGTTATTACCGTTGCAAATTTCATCACAATGTTTCCACAGATGGAATTTATACTGTTCAGAAACTTTTAAGTGTATCTTGAAAAATTCCTGCGATAAATTTTATGAAATTTGAGATATTTTCCCTTTATAAATCTAAAGCCAGTTTGTGAACTATATCAGATTTTGCTAAAGAAACAAAAAACATGGATATCAGCTTGTGTTTTTCCTCCTCTAGGAGTGCAGAGTAGGGAGACCTATTTTCTGATTCCTTCTTGGGATCCTAGAATCAAGTTAAACCAGATCACTTTTCAAGTCAGCCTAATCTGGATAAGATTGTTTCCAGGGCTTCAGGTGCTATTCAGAATCAAAAAGGATATATTCCTTGATACATTTATCGATGGAATGAAACTCATTCCCAGTGTAATCTGGAAACCACGTGTGAAACGTACATAATAAGAAAGTGTTATTGGTTTGGGACAACTGTATCAAATATGTTATGGATGGCTATCCCTTTGGAATTTATTTTAGATCTCTGTAATGCTTGCTTCAGAAAGAATATGGTAACAATAAGAAAGATAAAAACCTCTATCTGACCTCCTCAAATCAAGTTCAGTTTGTGGATAATGATACGGACATACCTATGTTTTCTTCCAAGCAACACAATGGAGGTGGTTTGGCATTTATTTCTCCTTGAATGAGGAAAACCTGGATTTTCCTCAGAATCCATCCAAGTATTATCAAGGCTGATCTACTTGGCTTTTCTACAAAATTAATCCAGGTCAATAGGTGATGCCACCAGCCTGACAATGATATCTCCCCAATCCTGTTTGTGACTTCTAAACCTCCATGACTTTCCACTGCCAAGAAAGCAGCTATTATTGCTCTTTGCAAGTCTCTACTCCTGGATTAGTCTTGCTGGTCTATGTTTCCACATACTGTCCCTTCATGAGATAAAACTGATCCCTCGTTTACCTGGGAAGCTGTTTTGAAACTCTGTTTTTAAGCATATTTTGTTAACATGAAAATGTTGGTCTCCAACCATGAAAATGTTGGGAGAATGAAATGTAGGTCTACTGGTACCCAATAAAGTCCAAATCATTCCAGCATTTTTAAATCCCCAGAGCTGCTGGGGGTGACAGAGACTTCCAAATCAAGCTGATTGTCCAAGTTTTCTGGACTTTGGGCAGCCTAAGTCCGACTACCTTCTTCCACTCAAAAGTCTCTTAAATTTGGGATGCTGAGATATACCAACATTTGACAGCTTGTAATAACTTTTATTCAAAATAGAAATGATGAATCACCTCCCCCCTTTTTTATGTAGCAAAGCTAGTTTTTCATGTGAAATGTTGCAAAGTCATTTATTTGTCTTTCAGGCTAAGTGGGTCTCCTCCAGCCAAATTCTTTCTCCTTTGTGTCTCTCTGCCTTTTTTTCCCCCCCAATACACAGGAAGGCTAGAACATTGTGCTTAGAGCCTGGAATTCACTAGCCACCCTTTTATGGTCTCTATCAGTTAAGTTTTTATGAGCAATAGTTTGATTTCTGTTAATTAATCCAAGCTGTACAAAGGGTTTAAAATGTTATTTTCCCTGCATAATGTTATTATTGTGATCACTGACTGGTCTCTTCACCACTTGATCTTAAAACAGTTGGGATGGGGGCAATTCTCCCAATATACAGGTAAAGGGATATTGTGCTGCTTTAATGATCTTGCCTTTGGGCTAATGGTCCCTTGATATTTCTAAAATCCCTATTGTTAGTCAACTTGGTCTCCCCTGTCAGTCAGCATGGGGCCAAGAGGCAAACAGTACTTGACAATCTTTTGAATATTTTCCCTCTGCATTTTTTCTTCTTCTTTTTATCAAAGCCTAAAGTAACTGGAGGGGAATGGAGAAACAAGAACTTAGCTCTTTCCTTAGGAGCTATTTTCCTTAACAGACTGTCTGGCCTCTAAGGGGCTTTTCATCCCTTTGAATACTAAAGTAAATGTTGGGTCATTTGTGCAAACAGAAAGAGACAGAGAAAAACAGAAGAGTTTTCACTTGCAAAATAGATATTCCCAGAGGAAATTGTTTCTCAGTTTTTGCCATTTCTCTGGGAAACTCCAAATGAAAGAGGAAAATGAATAATGCTTTACTGAGTTCCTTGAATGAGGTACATGATTGCTACCACTGCTTCCCACCAGCGTGGAGCCCAGGAGTGATGAGGCTTGTAACCTGACCACCTGGGAAAGGTATCAGGTTGAAGAAGGGTAGAAGAGGACCTGCCCAGGGATCTTATCTTTGGAAAGGTAGGGGGAAGCATGAAAAACAAAAAAAGGATGAGCAAATGTCACATTGATGCCCTTGTGGTCAAGCTGGCACCAGGAATGGATATTCTTTAAATCTAGTGAGTTCTGTTGTCTTAAAATCCTGAACTGCTGTTATCCTTGAATCAGCAGAAAACGGTACCTGTGAGAAATTTGTTGTCCTGTTCCCCATCTCTGTGTCCTTTGATCTTAGTCTATTTAGGCTATCTGATTTTCCTCCAAGGTAATCGGCATCAACATTCACGGCTGGAAGGAGGGGAAAAGAACAGCTTCAACACTGATGCAGATAAGGGTGGCTTATGCCTGCCTTATCATAAGATGAAGGTAGTATATGGAGACATGGCAGGAAAAAAAAATGCTGCCAAGGAATACTTGTGCCATGGTTAAGTAATGGGAAAGACCCTGGGAAATCTAGAAATATTTAGGCAGAGAAGCCTAGATCAATACCCCATGATATGCTCTGACTAGTGAGTTAGTTAAACATGGGCTAGATGGCATGACAATTAGGTGGATATGTAGCTGGTTGAAAACTGATCATCAAGGGTTCTTCATGAAACAGGAGGAATCCAGTTGAGCCCTTGAGTCTCTACTTTTCACTTTTTTTGATTAATGGATGAAGAATAAAAGGAATGCTTTTCAAATGTTGATGTGATAGTCTGGGCTTAAAATATGAGTGTGGTTCGAACTCTGGAACCCAGCAGTCATAAAAAATAAATAACTGGATTAAGTCTTAATTCATTGGGGAAAGTATTAATCATGTTGACCTGAAAACGGCTAATTGTTAAATTAATAGCATATTGATGTAAGATATTATTCAGATCATCATTTTCAGCTTTCTAGTGCATAACATGTGAAAATATTCGGACCTGTGCCAGGCCCCATTTTTTCCCTCCTTTCCCAATAATTTTTCTCTTTAAATCTTGGTAACAATTAATCTATTTAGTAATACAAGAAGAGACTGGGTAAGACTCAAACAGGAAGAAAGTAAAATTCTTGAAAAGTACTTGCCAAAATTCTGGTTATAAAACATTGATTTAGATGGTTGGAAATAGTTGATAAGCCAGAAACGACTGAAGATTCTAACTTCCAGACTGGGTCCTCAGGAACATGATGTTTTAACATTTTGAATGATTACCATGTTCTGGGAGAGTGATTTTTGAGTGTTTTCTGGATGCCTAAGGTTCTCTTTGATTAACTTGTCAGAAAACATTTAAACTGTTAACATGGCCCTGCCCTCCACTTTGTTCTATTTAATGCTAGTCAAAACTAGATAGTTTAATTAATGCTGTGTTTAAACATTTTGCCCTTTCTCAATCTGGATTTACATATTGCATTAAGATACTGTGGCTTTTGGCTTTTGATTTTCATTGGTGCATGAACCTTACCAATGTGGTTTGAAAACCATAGCTTGTGTCATGACTAAGTATGGTCCAGATCATTATGGCTTGTTTACTAAACTGTAATGAAAGTAAAGCATGGTTTGGCGTTATGTATTATCCAAGCCATTTTTGTTTGCAACAATGTTTATTTCTTACAATGATGTAAAATGTCTTACAAACTACTACAACATGTTAAAAAAACATTGTTAAAACAAAATATGGCCTAGTATGACATCTGAACCCAAAGGAGTATTTTTTTTGAATGAATATTCTTATGGTTATCTTGTTTCTTGCATATTTTTTTATGCAACTATTAGAATATGTGGCTTGAAAATGGAGAGCAAACCCCCGATTAGATGCAAAATCTTGGTCACAAACAGTTGAATACTTAAGAACTGTTCACCACAGATAGAAATGTGGTATTTAGATCAACAGGAGAAATCTTATCTAAAGATTTATGTTAAATTAACGGGAAGGAAGATAAACCCATTTTTGTTACTGGCGATTGCCAGTCAGTACAAATCAGTGTTAGAAGTAAGTCTTCATCCTGGTTCATCCAAGCCGGGAATAAATAAGCAAGCATGGCGACTGCTTTGGGAAGAAGGTTACAGTTTATTGCAGAAGACAGATAAGCAGCAGAGGAGAAGAAAAGAGAGTGAGCACATGGGCAGAAGGTCTTTTTATACCCCCCTCCTGCTTGGGATAGTTTCCTGTTCCTGTGGCATGAACTTTGAGGATATTTCTGAGTGTTTTTCTAGGCCTTGATATCTGTGGTTTAATCCCATTATCATATCCTGCTTCCCAGGTGATGGGGCTAATGACTCTTAAGAGCTTCTTTTGTCTTGAGATCCCTGGCTCCAAACTTCCTGATGGTTCCACATCTGCATATGTATAAGACTAACTACTGCCCTGGGCAAAGAGATGAGGCCAGGTTTGGTTTCTGCTTTTCAGAAAATGCTTTTAAAAATCCTTTTGGTGAACAATATCTTTCTTTCTGCCTTTTTAATATTTCCTTCTCTGGGTTAACTTCCCACATCAGCAACATGGTTTCGTTCACTTGGAGTTGCAATAGATCAGGATCTATGCCCTAGAAATTAAAACTTTTGTTGGGTGTAATTATTGCTGTTTTTATCCTCTCTTTTCTTCTTTCAATTATACCTTTCAGCAATTTTGCTGAGTTACTACTTTACACAAATGAATAATTAGTTCCTACCTGGTGTTTTCCTAACAAACCCAGAGTCAGGTCAGGAGGTTCTCCATTATAAAACCTAAGAATGTAAGTATGACAAGATGGAGAAGAAAATAAGTTAACTCTTATTTCTTATTTTAGCTGAGTAACTGAACAGTTGCACAGAGTGAAAAAAAAAACCCTAATAGGACTTCTCTCCATTAATTTTATTTCATTTTCCTAAAGTCATCAGGTATTTGATTGGATCATGAGACGTAGGTAAATGAAATCTTAGGTTTACCAGGGCAAAATTTGTATATGGAAACAAAGGACATATATTTTATTTGCTGGAAAAGACATAGAACAACACCATTTTGTAAATGCTAAACAAACCTATGTAATTCAGCAGTAACTCTGAGGAACATTTTTCTACAGATGTTTTTAGTGACTGGCAATATCTCAGTCAGTGACTCTATGAAGACCAGGCCACTGCATGCCAATCAAAGGCCTTGTAACCTTTCAGAACCAGGGTGCTATGAGGTTCTCCAAGAGTCTAGACTCATAGCTCCTGGTGGAGGAGCAAGTGGCAACCGCGGTCAGGACAGTTTTTGCATAGCTCCATTTTGGGAACCAGTTTCACCCATTTCTGGATTGGGAGATTATCACTCAAGTAGAAATTGCCTCTTGTTGGATTTCTGTGATGAAGTTCAAATGGGGGTGTCCTTCAAGACCTTTCAGAAGCTGCAATTTGTCCAGAGTATAGCAGTGGGAGTAGTAATGGCTGCATTACAATATGCCCATTTAACTACATTGCAAGCTACACTGGCTTCCAGCAGACTTTCAGATGCAATTCAAGGTGCTAGTTATCATCTGTATAAAACACTAAAATGACACAGCAAGATTATTTGCAGTACTGCCTATCTCCCACAGATAGGTCTCTCTGAAGTTGTCAGTGCCCCCTCCCCCCTGACTGTATAAGTCTTTTGTAAAGCCATGAAGCCATGACGATAGATGACCCTATTCTACTGAGAGAGAGAGAGAGAGTGATGGTTTTTATGATTACAGCTCTGATATTCTCTGGAGGGCCCCCTACAAATACTAATCAGGATCGACACTGCTTCTCAGCCCAGATAAATTCATTTATGTTGCCATTCTTCAAAGTTTTATGGTGGGAAATGATTTGATTTCATGGGAATTATTTATAATATAATCCCATGGTGAATGGAATTTAGCCTACTCCATCCCCTTAGGTCACTTTCTGACTGGGATGAAGATATGATAAAGAACTGATATGCTAACTCTGCCTGTTTTCAAACAGTCCCTCCCGCAGATTATATGATACTGTGGAAGAAGGCTTGCAAAAGTGACGAATTCCAATCCATGCTTTCCAGTCATTGGAAAATAGGAATTACGCTGCAGTGAATGCTATTGTCTGAATGGCTGGATTTAGCTCTTCTAAGTTTTGAGCAGATGATCTACCTCTTGCTTTTTTGAAGAGTGGAAAGATGTCTGGCCACATATCTGGCTTATGTTTGACTACTGATTGGCTGGCAATTCTTTGCTGTCTGCTGTTAGTCCAACGGAAGCAATACTGGAGGTTTCTTGCATATAGACATGCCAATCCTCATAGTGTCTCAAGTTTCAAAAAATAAAAAATAAAGAATAAAAAAAATCCAGAAATGGCAGAATAGTCTTCAGCAATCATAATTGTATAAATTGGAATCAGAAGTGATTGGAGACTGAAAGGCTGGTTGTTTGAAAGCCCTTTTTGCATCAATTGATTGCAAATGTTTGGACTTCACCTTCCTGATTACCTGCCTTCTGAGACAGTTATATACTTATACTGGTATTAATCTCCTGCTATCTTCAAACTGAGTAATGAAAAAAAAGAATAAATCTAGAATCCCAAGTTTTTCTGTTCATGATCTTTCCCGTGTCCTGTCCAAGACTGTGGAAAATTTGCTAAGCCCACTCCAAGTAACTCTTTTCTTGAATACCAAGATTCCAGAGTTATGGAAAACATTTTCCCCACTTCAAGACTTGGCAGATGTAGAAAAATGGAATTTATCAACTGAAAATGTTTTTCAAGGGAATTTCCATTCATCTTATTTTGAGTATGTAGAGTCTAGCTTACCAAGAAATATTTCATCTTCCATTGCTTCTTGAATCTTGAAGTAGCATTTGCATTTAGAAAAAGAAAAAAACACACACCCAAAGAACTGGCAATTTCAAGGCAATCCATTTCCACCTAAGTAGAAGATGTACTTTTTAAAAAGGTCACTGTGTTCCTTTCTCTGCCCTGAAGTGATGTGGGCCTAATCCAGCCCACTCAGAGAACCAGACTATTTCATTACTGAAAATGTCTATGTCCCATTCACACAATGCCTTCCCCAAATCAGAAAAATGTGGAAGCTGTCCAGTGGCCTGCATTGCTTATATGATGGAAGCACCAAGAAAGATATAGGGGGAAAAAGTACTGAGGACTTTGGGGGATCTATGGATTTATTGAAGCATTAAGCAGCAACTTGAATGAGCAGCCATCATGACCAGAGCTTTCATATTCTCTCTCTGAAACCCAGATATTTGAGCATTCAACAACTTTGAGTGCTGAGTAATAAAATGCTACAGCATAAGATGCCTCTTACAAATGTTACATTAGTTCCTGGTAAATAGGCTGAAACGTCAAAAGCACAGTCTATGGAGATTCTCAATCATCAAGGTCATGGTTGTCTGAAAGGTGCTTTTCAAAAGGCAACTTGATTTTCTTCTTCTTTTGTTGTGTTCTTTGTATTCCCCCCCCTTAATCCCCTATGCATATCCTGATCACCCATTAAGGGTGATTGCCCTTCACCATTGATCGCCCATTAAGGGTGATTGCCCTTCACCATTGATCGCCCATTAAGGGTGATTGCCCTTCTCCATCTGCATACAGTTTCATGCCCGTTGCTGGTTGGCTAACTAGCAACAGGG
>NW_015386499.1:1056860-1083227 GCF_001527695.2 Protobothrops mucrosquamatus | reverse complement strand
ATGCCCGTTGCTGGTTGGCTAACTAGCAACAGGGTCTTGCCAGCCAATGGAATTGTGTGATTACAAGCCAGGGGAATCCCATAAAAGAGGGCTCCCCTGGCCCAGAGAGCCAGTCCGGATTTACCTTATGCCTTGCCAATAAACCAAGAGCTGACTGTCACTCGACTCGTGTCTTACTGCCTGCGCGATCTAACATCTTTCCTTGAAAATGTTTCACTTCTCATCCAAGAAGCTTCCTCAGTTTCTCCAGAACTGAAGAAGTTTCTTGAATAAGAAGCAAAACATTTTCAAAGAAAAAAAAACTAAGAAAGTCCAGTTGCCTTCTGAAAAACACCTTTGGGTCACAGTGGGTGAGTTATATGCAACATGAGTGCATCTACATAATGCAAATAGAATTTTTGATTCCCTTTAAATTTGGGGGAGAATTGCTTCATTTTTTCCAAATCATGTTCAGCCTGTCTGGAAGTTGACAAAAGTTTTCTCCTTCAGAAATAGAAAGGGCTTCAGAGGCCACATGTACTCTTGGGACTGAGTTTGCTTAGCTCTGTAGTCAAGGCTTGGTGCCCCATCTCCCAACAGGGTGGAAAGTAAGTTGCAATTCCTTCTGCAAAATGCAGTACAATACTGTTTCTAAGACCAGCAGAAAGGAGGCAAAATATGTAGGCTATACTTAGCTCATTCTGCTGCTCATTCTGCTGGAGCTAACATAGGAACTGTGATTTGTAATGATTAACAAACACACTTTGTGAAGAAAAAAGCATCTAGCTTAGAAAAACCAAGCAGGAATGGGCTTAGCATTTCAATTTGAGATCAGCAGAAAATCCTTGCTTATAGACTACACCAAGTTCAAGTTTCAAGTTTCAAGTTTATTGCATTTATATCCCGCCCTTCTCCTAGTGGACTCAGGGCGGCTTACAGCCAATTAAAAACAGAACAATCGATACAAATCTACAAAATTTAAAATCAATTAAAAGATATATTCAATAGGCCTATTCATATTTTAAAATTAATTAGAAACCAATTTAAAATGTCCCTAGGCCAGTCCTGCCTGCTGAAACACCCATGTCTTGAGGGCGCGGCGGAAGGAGGGCGCGGCGGAAGGAGGGCGCGGCGGATTCCGGATCTCTGGGGGCAGCTCGTTCCAGAGGGTGTCAAACTGCTGGCCTGCGGGCCGGATGCATCATACCGAAACCGTGCCCACTCCAGCTCCGGCAATGGGGGAAAAGTCGCAATATGTCCTGACATGTCACATGACGTGGTGAGTTTGACACCTCTGGGCTATACCAATAAGTGGTGGAAAAAATTCCAGAAGGCAACAATGGCAAACAACTAGATTGCATACCCATAAAACTCTATATGGATGTGTCCAGGAAAACTACACTCAAAAAGAGTGTCTTACTAAATTTTCTTTAGTAAGTCAATCAGCACAGTTGGCAAAAGGCAGAATGACATAATTGGCCAGCAGTCATTTTCAGAACATTTCTCCATCCATGTATCTATAGCTACCAGTAATTTCTAAAATTTTTAATGAATGGACATGGTAACCTAGCTCTTTTGTAGCCTCCTAAAATACTTCTTTCATTGATCCAGTGCTGAAAGACCTGAATAGATGGGATTACTTTAAAAAGTCTCTCTTATATAATCCCATCTATATCCTGTCCAGGATTTAATATTTCTCTTTATTTTCTCTTCCCCAGCTCCATTTCGGTCAATAAATCAATCTAAATTCCTGATCACTTTTCCTCCTTAATTATTCCCTTTTACAGATCAAGATTAATGAAATTAGAAGCTCTCAGATGTCCTCCTGTAGCCTCTGAATAGCTTTAGGGAACAAGTTTCCCTGTTAGTATTATGTTCCATGTTCGGGGGAATGAGAGGATGCTGAGAAGGGATCCTGCCAATGAGAAGTTGCAGGTTGGATCATCTGAAAAACTCTAATGCAAGTTAATTTCTGTCTGACTATAAGAAGAAAATGTTCTTCTCTTGGTATTAGAATTTAACCAAAGGAACAGAGTGGGATAATGGGGCACATTCTTGACATCAAAAGCAGGCATTATAAATAAATATGCCTTGGCTAGCAACAAGGTTCCTTTGGAACAAGGACCAATGAAAATATTTCAATCTGCTGGATGCTTGAACAAGTATCACACCATATTATTAATGTGAAACAAGTTTTGCCCTGATCCTATCTCAACGTTTGGGATAAGTAACCACATCTGCCCATGTGTCCATGCACAGATGCAAATCCAAGGCAGAAAGAAAAAAGTCGTAGGAACTGAAAGAGGTTTTTGTGGGCAGAGATCCCACCAACATTGATTATCATTTTTTAATTTTATCTCAAGGGTGGGTTCTACTTGGCTAAGATGCATCAATAATAGCCTCTTCTGAGACCTTTAATTGCTGTTTGTTTTAATGATCAGAAGTAAATTAAGCTTAGGAGATGATGGAATAGGATGTGCTACCAAACCATCTCTAGGTGGCTATACTCCCTGCCCCTTAAGAAAAGTATAAAAAATGGCAAAATGAACCTTGGCATAGACTTAAAAACTCCAGAGAAAAAGATGTACAAATGTTGGCCAAAGGGTTTTGTTTGTTGGGTTCTTAGCAAATTAAGACACATTGATAGGTATATATCTCCCCCCCCCCGGTAATCCTTTTAATATTTATTCAATAATTCAGATCAGCCAGGGTTAGATAGATGTACCAGATAAGTAGGCATTTTAAAAATAATTCCTTGCTAATGATTCTTGCAAACTCTTGAAATGCTTATGTGAACATCTGTAGATTTTTTTTTTATCCCGAGGATGTAAAAAGAGCTGCAATGATAGACAGGACCGGAATTTGTGCACATTGTGTACATTTCCATGTCATATTTGTCCATTTCTCTGATAGGTATACTCTGTGGTTGTTATACTTCATGGTGGAAATATAATATAGCGTTTTTATGATCCCTTGTGCAGTTTATATAACGCTCTGTAATTCATCCCTTTTTTCACTTGTAACTTTCTATTGCCAGCCAGATACTTTAAGACAACCTCTAATCTGTGCTTCCCTCTTGTGGACAGAGGTGAAGTAGCAGTCATTGTGCTCTCCCCCCCCCCCATTTATTTTTTTTAATATCAGTCTTATGGTACCGTAGAGTTTATGCCTTCCAGATTACTTAAATTTTAAGGTTCCTCAAGTCTCTTTGTTATTCTGACAGACTGCTTCACTGATTTTTTTAAAAAAATATTTATCATAAAAGAGACAGTTGAGTGTAGTGATTAAGGCATAGGTGTCAAACTTGCCACGTCACGTGACGTGTCACAATGTATCGCAATGTTTTTTGCATTGCCGGAGCTGGGGTGGGCTTGGTCTCCCTATGATGCAACCGGCCCATGGGCCGGCAGTTTGACACCCCTGGATTAAGGTGTCAGGTTAGGAACCAGGAGATGTGCATTCTTTCAAAATATTCTCAAAAATATTGAGAATATTCTCTTGCAGCCCAACCCACCTCACAGGATTATTGTTGTGAGGAAAATAGGAGACTGGGACATTATGTATGCCATTTTGAGCTGTACAAAATAAAGATGAGAAGTAAACTAATCATAATAGTGGAATACTGAGGATGTATTCAGAATCAGTTCAATCATTGGCATCCTTCAGTTTCGAGAGACTATGGTATTGTGCTCTGGAAAGAGGTCCCAAGGCAGCATCTGGTGTGGCTAAAAAGGCCAATTCGAGAATGGTAGTCCCTTCCACACTGAGGGCAGATACAATCTTTCCCCTGTCCAGCCCCCAGATTTCGATGGTTCTGGGACTGCCTCTTTGCCTCAGCCTGCCGCACAAGTGTCTCTTCAAATTGGAGAAGGCCATGCTGCATCTTTAGCCTCCAGGCTGAACGATCAGAGGTCAAGGATTCCCAGCTGTTTATGTCCCAAGGCCTTTAGGTCCCTCTTGCAGATATCCTTATATCGCAGCTCAGGGGCGCTTTCCCTGCACTAGTTCTCCATACAGGAGATCTTTCGGAATCAATTGTGTTCATGGGAAGAAGAGGAGGAAGGGATCAAACTACAACTCTTAGCTGAGTAATGCTTTGTGCATCTTTATCTTCCCTACCAGGAACATCCAAAATAGTCCAAGAATTACACTTGAGCTACATTGACAAGAGTGGCAGCTTGACGGATAACCTTGAATCTCTTTTATTCCAATACTAATAGGACAATGTACTGTAATTTGTTAAGAATCAACAGTAAAATACCCAAGTAAGAAAAACAAGGCCAATTTTTGGAAAGGGTTCAGAAATGGTTTGCCCTTGCCTCCTTCCTAGGGCTAAGAGAAACGGACCGGCCAAAGGTCACCTAACTGGTTTTGTGCCTAAGGTAACACTAGAACTCCTGGTCTCCTGGTTTCTAGCCTGATGCCTTAATCACTACATCAGGCTGGCTCTGAAGTGGTATATTTTCATTCTAGCGAATTAATCAATATTCCATCTTGCAAAATGTGACTCCACCAAAGAGGACAATAGAATAGGACAAATGTTTTTGTGATCTGGTTCGGAATAATTTTGATTCACAATGTTCTGGTGCCATCATGGTGTAGATTTGACTTTGACCTAATAATACACCCAACTCTATCTTCTCTCCTGTGAAAAAGTGGATGTTATTGATTCTTAGTGGGAACGTGAAGTAAAACAGTGGGGAACCCTGATGAATTAAGGATAATGCTGATGCTCAGCTGTGCCATGAGGTGCCCTATATTTTCCACAACTTGTGTAATAATAGGTCTTTGATCCATCTCCATCTCTGTGTAAGTCTTATGTCTATTTTGATAGTTCCAAAGAAAGATTCTCCATTGGCTTGCTTAATAGCAGGCTGGCCAATTTTAATCCAGCTTATATTGAACACACAGACTTGTTTTAGGCCATGCACACAGACTTAACTGAATGCATAACTTTATTAAATAAATGCTTTGTCATAAGAAAAGACAAAGATCAAAGAGTAACATAAATTATAAGTTGAATAAATAGTATACAGCAATCTTCACCTTTTAATAAAATGTGAGATTCTTTTTTTTTAAGTACAAAATGCTAAACAGAGCATTACACTCCTCATCCATTGTCAGATTTTTTTTTTCACAAACTGCATTTTCCCCCCAACTGGTAAGAGTATGAATATTCTTGTTTACTGCAAAGGAAAACAAAAACAAATAGCCACAGAACTACTGTATGTATGTAAAGCTATTAAAAGCTACTGTAAAATGTGTAGTGACTAAATGGTGTAATGAAAAACAAAAACCACAAAACCAGGCAGGAATCTCGGAATCTTGTGTTTTCACTGTGCTACCATGGGGTGTAATCATTGCATTGGAAGGGCTTAAAGGGGGCAAGGTTGGAAGTGGATGGACTCAGGCTTTTGTGTATCGGCCGAGAGGCTCCTAACAAGAAGGGGAACTGGGGTGATCGGCTAACTGCATAAGTTATCTAGCCTCTATTAAAAGTGAAGGAAGGAAGGAAGGAAGGAAGGAGAGAGGGATGAAGTGAAGAAATAGTGCAGTCTTCCTCTTTGAACTAGTGGTTTCAAAACACAACTGTCCACCACAGCACTGACAAAGGATCTCTGGCTGCAAATAAGTTTGGGCTATTCTAGAAGCTGCCTGCCTTTGAATATTATCAGCTGCAGTGTGACTCTCTAGAGAAGTCTTCTCTGACTTGATGATTTCCAGATGCATTGGGACCCTAACGCCTGACCAGAGTGGCTTAGGGTTTGTTGAGTGTTTGACACATCTGGAGATTCTTCAGGCTGGAGAAGGCTGTTAGAGGTCCAGGTCTGCTCCTAATTCCAATTGGCTGGTGATGCTCTTGGACTTCAGAATTTACCACCTTTGGTGCCTCCAAAGCCTCCTTCACACTTCAATTCTTTGTACTTCTGAAGGGAGCTTTCCCCACTGCTTTGTCTTTTATCATTTTTCTTACCTCCTCTGATTTGCTCCTCTGATGGGAGGAGGGTCATTTATTGGCGGAGAAAAAAATCAGGGGAGCCTTCTCCCTTTGGTCAAGGATGAAGATGAGATTCAAAGCAGCTGGGTTGTTGGCCAAAGTGACTTGCTTCCCTTTTCCTCCACCCTAGGTCATGGTTGATCAAATTATTTTGGAGCTTGGGCAAGAAACCTTGAAAGACCTCTCCTTTGCAGGAAAGAAGTAAAGAAGACTAGTAGGTGGAGAAAGAATAAAGATTAATTCTAAAGATAGCTGCCCTCATAAGAAGGAACCCACCTCCCACTTTGCTTTATTCACCTTTCCTAGAAATAATCAAAGCTTGCAGGGATGGCTTACAAAAGGAGCTTCCTTGCATTTCTAATGAGATTTTAAGTGCTGGGGCAAGAAATCCAGTGAAATGGCCTTCTACAGGTTGAAGTCTACAACGGTGACCCTATCCTCCAGGCTATTTAAGTCAAGGTTAAATAATACAGATATAAGAGAGGTTCTACTATAGCTAATGTACATAGGTTTTTCTTTCTTGTCTCAGCCAGCAAAATAATGAGATGACGGGACTATGAGTTTCTGAGACAGTGGTGGCAGCAACATTGCGTCAGGACTGGCGAGGGAACAACTATAAGGGGAAATTATTCTGTTGAGTCACCTCCCTTGACTGTAGAATTTGTCTTATGTGTCTCAAGGATAGGAAGGCCAGCAAACCTTTCTCAAGCCTATTTACTAAGGAAGAAAGGCTGGAAAGGAAGAAAGACATTCTGTGCAGGATAGTGTTTTCAAGTGTCAGGAAACAACAGATACATATCAAGGAAGGATGGTGAGGGAGGAGGAAAAGGAAATAACATGGTTTGAATTGAAACCAGTCCGGGGGGGGGGGGAGGAAGAAGGTTTTGAGTTACATTCTTTCGTCTTATGTAATTTAGGATTTGTAATTTGTATCTCAGACTGACACGTACTTAACAATAATCTTCCTTTCTAACGTAATGATTATTTCTCTTTCTAGGAACCTTAGGAAATTCAGTCATATAGTAGGACTCTGAACACACTTAGAAAGCTATAGTTGTCAGAATACTTTGGGAAGAGCTAAGCAAAAAAAAACATATATATATAGTAACAGAAATCCAGCATGACCTGTAAAATTGCCTCACTTTTTTATGTGCCTAGTACATCTTCTTCTACTTTATGGACTAGCAGATGGCATGTATATACCTCACCTTCTCTTCTTTAGCTTTATGGGAGGAGGCACTGATTTTAGAATCCTCAGGCTTCCTCTCTCTCTTAAAGCCATCCTGTGGGCCCAGAGACAAATGCTTTTGTT
The DNA here is from genome assembly GCF_001527695.2 of Protobothrops mucrosquamatus. Taxonomy (NCBI): domain Eukaryota; kingdom Metazoa; phylum Chordata; class Lepidosauria; order Squamata; family Viperidae; genus Protobothrops; species Protobothrops mucrosquamatus. The sequence goes on along the minus strand of NW_015386499.1, from coordinate 1,075,938 downwards.
AAGATTCCCTGCCCTATAGACAATAAAGAGGCTCCAACCCAACCTTAGGCAGGGTCAGATTCATTCAAAAGGGGACCAAACTCAACCTCCACCATCAAACATCACAAACTAGCAGATACGACATACATGAGCAGGACCATTCTGTTCTCTAGTCCAGTCTAGTTATAATGGAAGGAAGGCAAAGGGGTTTTTGCAACGAACTTCCCCTGGAAATGCCAGGTCCAGAGTAAAGACAGGAATAACCATGGCAGCAATTGGTCATTTGAAGGAATTCTAAGACAAATTACTCATTTACAATATTAGGTCATCCCAGCTTGAAACATTGACCATTTTTCCAAAGAGACCCCTGACTGCCATTTGGCTATCGTTGGAGAAGAAATTCTCTCACCAGGGTTTGAGAAGGCTGTGGTTTAGCAATGATTGATGGGGATTGGATTTAACTCTTCCCAACTCCTCATAGAAGATCTGATGGAAAATCTAAAATCATGCACCAATCTTTTTGCTTGGGCTTAAGTTATCACAGAGGCTGGCAAAAAAGTGCCTCAAGTTGCCAACAGCCCCGAATCGCTTCCTCCTTTCACCATCACATTGATATGCACTCTTTTCATGCATCATGTACTTGGGACAGAGAAGTCCATTCATACAATTTCTGGATTTATTATGTAGATCAACCTTCTTCTGCTTGATGCCATTGATGCCATCCTAACAGTAGAGCTTTTTCCCTGGGGATTTTGAGTATCACTGTCCCAACACTTTTAGAGTTGGAGACCCACACTGTCATTAATTAGCATTAGCGGTCTCTAGCATCTTATCTATCATAGAATTTGAAAGGAAGGTTTAGGCTTTTGACTAATTATAGAGCCAGCAGAATATTCCAGGGCTTTCTTAAAAGGGAAGAGGACATAAACAGTTCAACCAGTTACTAGCCCAGTGGAGATAGTAAACTTAGGCATATTGTCCTCTTCCAAAAGCAGGATGGGAAGGGGGAAAGTACTTGGATTCAGCTGTCACAGTAGCAAATATTTCAGCCAAAAGTACAGTTCAACCATTTGTTTGTATGAAAACTCATGGTAGTCTGATACTCAACTCTTAGAAGAATAACTATGAAATCACTGCTGCCAAAGCCCAGGGAAGGCGACAGATGGAGCACTTAGAGGTGACAATTTCTGGAAATCTGAATAATAACAAATAATTGGATCAGATATCAAGACGTGGGGCAAATGGATAGAGCTGAATTTTTCTTTCATGGTTGATAGTAGCCAACAACTAATCAGACTTCAAACATGTATACCCACTGAAGAAATCAATGTTGTATCCATCCTTATAAGGAGAGGATTTTACTCATCTACCTTCTGCTTTCATAGTGAGGCCAAATATCCCAATTTGCTTACCAATTCCCATATCCATGCTAATGCAAGATATTCATTAGCTTTCCAACATAGTTTTGGAACCTAGTTGAATATTAGTGGTGAAGGGAGGGGAGCCGAGGAGCAAAACCCACCATAGTCATTTGGATGCAATAGCCAATCCTGTCAGGAAGATTTCTTATTTCCTTTCATCTGTGTTAGTTGTGAGTATTGTGCATCATGGGTGTCCTTCTGATCCTATCAGACTGTCCTTTCCAGATGCTGGACAGTCGTGGGCTTGCTGTGCCTGCTCTCAGGAAGCCAGCTCCTTTCTCCAGGTTTCTGATCAGTACTTGGCTTGGAAGTGCTTGCAGCCAGTCCCAGCAAAGTCCTCAAGTCCTTTGGAGTTCTCTCTCAGAAGGGAAACATATTAAGGACTGTCTTATATTGGGCTAGATCATGGTGGCCCAATATTTCTTGCTGGCTGCTGAGTCAAGGATTCATTCCCCCAGTCAGAATGGGAGCTGTTCCTTCTTGTAGTTGCCTTGCCTTTCATCCATTGTTATGGGCATTGGAAAACAACAACAACCACCACCACCACCTTGTTATGGCAGCGTCCGTGGAGACGTAACAAAGAATTAAAGCAACAATTATCATTACAAAGAAATTAAACAGCTTTAGTGGTCTGCCCAAGCCTGCATGCAAAAGCTGTTGAATCAATGGTCTCTGCAAGTGGTTGTATGGGTTTGGTTTCTCTTCCTTTCCTGACAGGGTCCCTAGGTCTTTAACAGTGGGGCAGTGTCAAAAATTAAATAGATACAGCTTCTCCCCAGGACAAATAATGCATTAGTGTAGATCAAATCTTCACTGTTGAATTTCTGCTTACTAAGCAGCTGTTAGAGATGCCAAAGCTCTGTCAGGGGAGAGGGGCAGCCAGTCACTCAAGTATGCTTTGAAATAGTAGAGGCCTCTGCCTACAGAGACTTCTCTAAATGTTGTAGATATGGGGAAATGGTAAAACATTTCCCTTATTACAGATCATGTTTACATTTCTAGTACGTGTAATTTTATAAATCGTCAACCAGCTTCTTGGAATTTTCATTGTAAAGGACATTTGGGATATCATAGTGAAGAATCAGGTGTCCTTCCAGAGTTATAAAAAAAACACAAAAAAGGCAAAGGGATCTTACTGTTTTAGCCTGTCAGAAGGTGGAAATCCACAGGTGTGTTTATAGAAGCAACAAACATTTCAGGCTTTAAGTGCCTGCAAGATGTCTGGCAAACCATGTTTCAACTTGGGCACTTTTCCTGCAAATATACAACTCTGAACACCTTTGACTTATGCAAGTAGCCCTGAACAAGTTGCTGGGCCTTCATGCACAATGAAAATCAAAGGGCTTTGCATGTAAGGAACTGGGATTGTTCAATCGAGAACAAAGAGTAAACATCTGCGCACACATCTGTATTTACATAGGAAAGGGCTGTACAAGACACTTTAAATAATCAGGTTGAACCCTTTTGCTGTCCTGGGAAAGAAACCCACCGGGAACAATAAGTTTTTAATTCTTAATTTTGCTTCATCCCACTATAGGATCCTGTTGTCATCTGACCTTTTGCTTTTTAATAAAAGGGAAGTCATAGAGGGCAAGGGCACCAACAAGCTTTAGTCCTTGTTAGGGAAAAGAGAGAGAGAGGTTCCAGAAATGAACATTTTTTTAAAAAAAAAAAAAAAGGAAGAAAGAAAGAAAGAAAAACATGCCCAAGTAGATAATAGATAATGAGAGGCCTGCTTGTCCTAAGAGTTGTTTGGTTAAACTAAGTACTTTTTAAACTGGAAAGACTTTAAAACTGCAATATCAAAGAAGGGAGAAAAGGAAATAGTATTCAAGTGCCTCTGAGAGCTTCCTAGGTCAGTGCTTCTCTGGGTGGCAGGCTAGAGTCAAGGGCAAGCATGGTGGCATATGAGCTTCTTGATGGCCCTGTCCCATGGAGGTGGTCATCATGGTCTTCCTTCCTTCCTTCCTTCCTTCCTTCCTTCCTTCCTTCCTTCCTTCCTTCCTTCCTTCCTTCCTTCCTTCCTTCCTTCCTTCCTTCCTTCCTCCCTTCCTTCCTTCCGCCTTTAATGGGTTGCCTTTTCTCCTTCAGTCTCTTGTCATTGCCACTCCGAGAAGCCGATGACATTCTGTAGATTCCGAGGTCCACAGTTTCTTAAATGAGATGAAAGGAATCAGTTTCTTGGGGCATCGTGAGGTGTGGGTGGGTGATGGGTGGGGAAGGGCTCTGGCAGAGAGAGGCAGCCGGGATCTTCATTCTGTGTTTCCGCTGTCAAAGTTGTGACACTGCAGGTCTCCAGCTACATAATCAGTTCCTGGCAGCTTCAATCCATACTTGTCCACACACCAGCACAGCCCACGTTTTCGGCCCCGAGATGGTTTGCACTAGAGAGGGGAAGGGAAAGGATCAACAGTGAGAAGGAGGGTAGCTGGGCTGCCATTTCTAACACCTGATTCATCTTGCGTGGAATTAATCTGAACTTTTAACATCATCAAGCTGTCAGGAGAGGAGGACAGAAATATAAATCCAACTGGATACTTAGCTCAGTAGGACTGATCTTACAGAATATTCCCTCACTGTCAGAAATTTAATTATTTGGGGTGCAGGGGAAGGCTACACAGTGCACTCCTGAGGTGGTGACTGGCCTACCCTCTAACACAGGGGGAAAAAAATATCCTATCTGGAATTATGTCATATACGACATTTGCAGTGATTCTGGATCTAAACTGTAGCCTTCCTCCCCCCTAGTTTTTTGGGGCTTCTATAGCCTTCCCACAACTGAACAAATTTAATTTCTGTCTCAGCTATGGCCTGGGATTCAAAACTCCAAAATAGTGGTAGGACAAGAGGTTTCCCATTGCCAGAAACCCAGTTCTGATGTCTGGACTGACAATGAAAAAATGGTGCAAATTTATCCCTGCTCCTTATCTGCAAAGCATACATTTTTTTTATTTTGAATCCAGCAGGAAATAATACCTGTTTCCTTTTATAGAAACCTTTCCTGTCACAGTTGGGCAGATGAACAGCTCGAGGGATCATTCGCTGACTAGATTTGAGCTCCTGTAACGAGGCTTCCATTTGCCGACGGCAAGGGCCCTGAAGAAAGAGAAGCAACCAGAGAAAGGTTGGTTAAGGAATACTAAGACAATCAATGGTAAAGTGGATGAACGCAGAGCTTCTGACTTGGGGTCAGATTATAACGAGAGCAGGGGTCTTCAAACTTGGTCTTTTTATGACTTCTGGACTTCAATTCCCAGAATTCCTCAGCCAGCGTGCCTGGCTGAGGAATTCTGGGAGTTGAAATCCACAAGTCATAAAAGGGCCAAGTTTGAAGACCCCTGAACTATAGTATACTCCTAGGGACACCAATTTTGACAATGGCTTAATTTATCTGAGTGTGAGGGCTAATATTGTTATTTATTTAAATATATTGGCCACCCAATGTCAGTGGACTCTGGGCCACTTTTTACAAAGCTAACTAACAAACAGATCAGCTAAAAACATAAAATCAGACAGACAACCTAGACTAAAACAACCCAATAAACAACAAAATGGATAAAACAAAACAGAGGGCATTGAAGAAATAATAAATCTCAGGCTTGGGACAAAGTCAGATTTTTTAAAGCTTTCCAGAACCCCAAGAAAGAGGATGCCATCTTTATCTGGGAGGCTAGACCAGGGGAATTCTGTTTGGGGGCTACAACAGACAGGACAGGCTTCCTAAGTCCCATAACATGGCAATAATTAGTGGAGGTGACTTGGAGTGCACTCATTGTGCTGGAACACACTGATGATTTGAATAAGTGGTCTCTTGGGTATCCAAGCTTTATGCCATAAAGGTTTTATAAGTAATAACCAGCACCCTGAATTACACTTGGAAACTAATTGGCAGCTGGTGTAGCTGGCAGAGCAGTAGTGACACAGGGACATATTCAGTACTGCCTGTTAATGCTTAAAGTGCCACTGCATTTTGAACCAGCTGTAACTTCCCAGTGATTTTCAAAGGGAGCCCCATTTTAAGCACATTGCACTAATCCAATGAGAGGTGACCAAGATATAGGTAACTGTCTGAAGGGCCTCCTGATCAAATAAAGAGCACAACTGGTGCACAAGATGAACTGTGCAAAGGCCCTCCTGACCACAACAGCCCACCTGCTCTTTTGCCTTCTCCAAATTCCTTGAAAGATGAAGATTGTTCCTTTGGCATATAAAAGCAGTGAGAGACTCCCTCTTATGTTGACTATTGCAAACATAATCAATAAGCCTCCCTGGTTTAAGTTATGAAAAGCTGAGGAGCCAAACAAATTTCTCTGAATGAAAGTCCAAATTGAGTTCACATTTAAGCATTTTTAGCAGGAACAAAATTACAGAAACTTTCTGATGGTGCCTGTCCAGATCATAGAAAGGTTACTGGAGAAATCAAGAGAGAAAGCAAGCTCTTCGATCGATTTGGGTCTGTAAAACAGAAATTTTTTGATCTGAAATTTGGCAGGTCTGATAACCTCATAGAAATTTGAAATTGGATTGTTGGTTTGGAAAACATGTGTAGTGCCATTTAGAACCCTGGTTGGTTTCTCAGCTTAAGCCAACTGAAACAATGCAAGCAAATTGACAAAAATGAAAAAACAAAACAAAACACCCTTGTCTTTTTGGTAAAAACACCAGGAGAAAATGGAATCATGGCTGATTCACGTGCAGCTTGTTGACAAGGACCACACCCATGTGCTTCTCAGATGTAATAGTTCCAAGCCATGAGTTTCCTATCTTGTATATGCATCCTGTACTTTTTCTCTCTAAATATAATAACTTACATTTGTCCTTGTTAACAGACAACACGCTCTTCTCAGCCCAGTCTTCCTATCTGACCAAATTAGACTGAAATCTTGTTCTGACATTCTGGCATTGGCCAAAATATTGCCTCTGATATATTAGTCAGGCCTCCTAATGTTGTCATCCAGAAAGTTGATAAGCAGCTCACCAATCCTATTACTTATTTATTTTATCCAGCCTGTATTATTTTTATAAATAACTCAAGGTATCAAACACACAATACTCCTTCCTCCTCCTATTTTCCTCACAATAACCACCCTGTGAGGTGGGTTAGGCTAGGAGAGAATGACTGTCCCAAAGTCACCCAGTTGCCTTTTATATCTAAGGCCGGACAAGAATTCACAGTCTCCTGGTTTCTAGCCTGGAGTCTTAACTCTTAGACCAAACTGACACTTATCCAGGTAATTAATAAAAATTTTGAACAATACTGCCCTCAAAACAGTTCTGGTTACAGTTTTCCCACTCCATGTTGAGCCTTTAAGGCTGTCTCGCTGGATGTCCACCAGCTCTAATGTCTGCCTCATACCATTCCAAGCTCTTCTGGGTAATGGCCTCCACTCAAAGTAAAGGGAGCAGGAACACGAGAGGGAGAAAAGCAAGACTGAAAGATATAGAGAAAGGAAGGTATCTGTCTTAGAGGTCTAGGAAGGCTGCTCTTACCAATTCGAATTCTGGTCTTAGCTCTGGAGCAGCAACTCGAGGGTGTGCAGTGTTTTCTGCCCCACCCACAATCTTCGATAAGGTCAACTTCTTCTTGCGGTCTTTCTTCAATGCCTCTACCTTTAGCTCGGAGAAGCGCCCAAGCCCCTTATTTCTGTACATTTTGGATGAATAGGTCTCCTCAGCCATCTCAGAAGTGGTTGGTTCTTCGTGCTCCCGGGATTCCCTTTCTAGATGGGAAAAAGAAAGAAGGAACATATTAAATCTGTGTTTAGACTTGTCACCATGTTCATCAATGTATTGGGTCCCAAATGGTGATCACATGATTTTGGAATACTGCAGCTGTCATAAATATGCCAGCTGCCAAGGGCCCTAATTTTGATCTCGTTGACTGTGGTGATGCTGTAACAATTATAAGTGCAAGGATTGGTCATAAATCATTTTTTTCAGAACTGCTGTAACTTCAAACAGTGGCCTGAATGAATGAACTGGACCTCATTTAAATCCATAGATGAAGCCTCACAGACAGAGATTTATGCACCCATCGCAGCTTTGATAACATATGTTTTTGGGGAGATTCTTTTCCTCCTACCCATGCATTGTGAGCTACTGAAATTCATTCATTTCCATAATGTAGCTGGTGAACTAATTGAAGCTGGGCAAAGACTATTCTGCCCAATCTATCAGTAGCTGTAACCTTGGAAGACACCCCAGGATTGTGCCACCCCATCAAGAGATCAGCCCTGGAGTGCCCATCATATTTTGGCTTCAATGGACATTCCCCAGCTGAATTTACTATTAGCAAGAGCAATGGTCATTTTTATCAACATTGTCTGGAAGTTATATTCTGACAAAGGGATTAAAAAAATTGGATCATCAGATATTTTTTGGTCAATACTTATTTTTTAGATGTCTCAAGACAAGCCTGAAATGCAGGCGAATAGCAAACTTTTAACATGGATCACATCTGAAAAAAGATATCCTCTCAAGTGTGTATTAGATAAAAATATTCAAAAGAGAGAGGGAGAGAGGGAGAGGGAGAGGGAGAGGGAGAGGGAGAGAGAGAGAGAGAGAGAGAGAGAGAGAGAGAGAGAGAGAGAGAGAGAGAGAGAGAGAGAGAGAGAAACATTTTACTACTGGAAAAACATTTGCATTTAAAAACAAATGTGTGTGCAGAAATTCATATATTAGGAAAAGTCTATGGAAAACAGTATTAATTTACATTTGTTTGTTTGTGTGTGTGTGTGAGAGAGAGAGAGAGAGAGAGAGAGAGAGAAAGAAAGAAAGAAAAAGAGAGAAAGAGAAAGGGAGGGAAGAAGGAGGGAGAAAGGGAGGGAAAGTTATATAATAAATCTGTGACAAATTAACTTGACAGAATCACCTGCCCCTGTTCTGACTTTGGCTTACTGGCTGGTCCAAGAAGTTTCCAAGCAGACAAATTGCTGATATCTGCCTCTTGCTAATCCTTAGTATTTGATCACTAAAAATACATTGCCTCTTAAAAGGAATTTTCCTGAGTTTCATAGTCTAGCTGGCAGTTGTTTCTTGTCCAGGTATTTGTTCTATATATTTTTTTCCTGGAAAGCAATTCCTGTTAGTGGTTTTCCACCTTGCTTTTGTGGCAGTGAATTCCAGAGGAAAAATACATCCTACCTCTTACATTTTGTACCTGATCCCTGCCAATATGATCTCTTTAATAGATAGTCATTTTCAGAGCTCCAGAGTGGTTTATATATAGGAGCAACTTGGTGACAGCTATACTTAGCTAACTTATGACCTTTAATACGGCCCTTAAAACAAAAGAGGGTTATTTTTGGTTCCCAATTTAAATTAATCTTAACTCCCAGAGTCTAGGGAATCCTGTACTGACCAATTCTACTATTAGAGCAGGGGAGAGGGGCAAGGGGAGCACAAGCTGGTAACAGGGAAGAAGAGTAGAAACGTGGCTTTCTGTATCTGTACATCTAAAGAGACAAGAGTTTCCTGAGCACTCTCTACTCTCCACTTTGCGCTAAGCTTGTTGCTCATTTCCAAAAGAGCTTTCCTTCCATGCCCACATGACCAATGGGCATTTGATTTTTGGATCAGCCTTTCTCAGGCTGGTGCCTTCCAGATATGTGAGGATGCAACCTCCTTAATTCTGAGATGATTGGCTCATCTGAATTTCCCTTCAGGATGAGAATACTGGGATTTGCAATCCCAGTTTATTTCAAAAGTGCGACCTGGGAAGCTTGCTAAGGTATCCAAGATGTGGAACCTGAAAATCTTTATGCTCTTGGTTTCAACGAGATTATCTAAGTAGCTGTAGGGTGGTCTGAATCAGTTACACATTTCTTACTGTACTCTTGAGAATCTACTGTTTAGTTCTACGATACTGCTAGGGAAAATCCTAACAGGGAACAAGCCAGTTTTCAGCAGTCCAGGCTTAGCTATGGCCTGCCTTGAAGAAAGGTAAGTTGTCCAGCAATCTTATTATCTTCTGGTAACAGCTAGCATTATAACACATTGTCCACTAAATAGCCTTTAGAGACATCGCTTAATTCAAAATACTGTATATTGATGGGCTAGAGGCCAGGAAAATATTTTACTAGTACAGAAGACACTTCATTGACTACTAATCACAAAAAAATGTTCCTTGATCATAATTGTTGTTATTGCAGTCTGGCATTTGTGTCATTTTTCCCTTCTTGTCTAACGCTGCGCTTTTATCAGAAGGAGCTTTATATGGAAATTTAGTAGGCACCTTTATAGGCACGGAGATAAAGTGGCGAAAGAATACATTGCCTGCTCTTCCTACACAATAGGACTAGGTTGTTGGTAAAGGCACAAAAGGAGCAAAAATAGCAACAATGCTTCCTAACCTCACCTAATTTAAAAAAAACAAATTTGATTATAGCCATCAAGGATAACGTGCAGTTTTTGTCTGAGTTTTTAAGATTATATCCCACCTCTTCTCCAGGAACTCAAGGAATCCTGACTGCAGATCTCCCTTCATTTTATCTTCACTACAACCCTGTGAGGTAGAAGTGGGAAGTAACCCAAAATCACCTCTAAAATTCCATGATGGAGAGCACATCCTTGATCAAAGGCTTATGCTTTGACAGCTATGCCACTAAAGTGCAGTACATATGGGTGCAACTCGTTTTTGTTGTTGCTGCTTCCAATGTCAATATTGCCTCCTAGTCCCTGCAGTTTTCTTGGCAAGTTTTCATAAGTGCCTGCTTTCTAGGGCTGAGAGAGAGAGAGAGTGACTGGCTCAAGGCCATCCAGCTGGCTTCATGCCTAAATTGAGACTAGAACTCACCGTCTCCTGGTTTTTAGTCTGGTGCCTTAACCACCTAAAATTAATTTGGTTCCTTAAGCGCCACCACAGCTTCATGCTCCAAATATACCTGCAGCTGTCCAGATTTTATTTTAGAGACAGAACTGAACCCAATTCAAATTTAATCAACTCTGAGCATGCATTGACAGTTTCTTTGCTGGCTTAAAATGAGTGTTTCTTTTTAGGCTCAGCCACCATTTTCTGAGATAAATCAAACGCTTAATGGAATCTCTCTCTCTCTCTCTCTCTCTCTCTCTCTCTCTCTCTCTCTCTCTCTCTCTCTCTCTCTCTCTCTTGCATGAGAGTACAGTGAGAAAGAGAGAAGCAGTAGATTTTGTGCAAAATTTCTTTCCCACGATAGTTCCTTATCCTGCATCCTGAAGAGGGCACCACAGGCATGCATAACAACTTGAGAAATATAATCTGGTTATAAATAAACTAGGTTATAAATTACTGGAAAATAAACTAGGTTATAAATTACTGAAAATATAAACAGTTTAACCCTGGAATCTGTCTGCAAGTCACAGCGGGGAAGCACTGGCCAACTACTAATTCCTTTGGGGCCCTGGCATGGTGATACCAGCAGTCTCCGGGAAGGGGGAAAAAAACAAGATCTACTTTGGGAGGCATGATAGAGGAGTGATAATGCTCTGAATGGTCTCTAATTCGTTGGGTGGGTTTTAGTTTTACTTCTTTAAGACTAGTTCATAAGATCCTTGGCAGAGACCCTGGCTTTAAAACCTGGAAGATTTCAGAAGCCACAAAAAGGAAGGGGCGTGTGTGGGGAGAGAATGTGTGCTCCAGCATGTTGGAAACAAGGAAAGTCTTCCTGAGCATGCCTTTTGCATAAATATCTAAATGCTTTTTTGAAAGCTGAATAGCAGTCGATGAAAGTAAATTGCTTTTACTTCAGTTAGACCTCAGCCTCTGCTTATAAAAAGATACCCTGCCTCTGCACATGGAAGTTCCATTTAGCCAGTATGGTTTGATCACTGACAGATGTGGCCATCAGGGAAAGTCATTCAGGATACCCCAGCCACATCTTCCGTGAAAGCAGTTTGAGGAGTAATGGTGGTTTGAGTTGTGCTAGTTTCTGTATATCTGTACTCTCTCGGCCTTATTCTACCTTATTCAGCAGTATAGGTAGACCTGGCCAGGTCCCTCTCCCAACTGGTTCAAAATTCTTGTTTTGAGAGGTAAAATAAAGCACCCACTTTCCCTCTTTCCTATCTTTAAACTACTTAGGGAGCAGGCTGGATATGCACAAGTATAATTTGCACGGTGTCCAGATTAGTTATTTAAAAACTTCTCCATACAATAGTGTCTTCTCCATACAAGCTAATTGTTTAAGTTTAAAAAAAAAAACTGTAGTAAGGAGGTTTGCTTAGGATGAGTAAAAAGATGAATCCCTGTAAACAGACTGGAAAGGAGGACAAGGTTAAACTCTTTCCAACCACCTTTGCTTACTCTCCACCACTGCAAATGGTTTGAAGAAAGAAGCAGACTGGTGGCCTACCCAAGAAACTCTGGAAGTTCTAATGAGTTTTATACCAACTTAAACACTGCATAGATTCATCGCAGCCAAGATGAATGTGAAGTAAACCAGTTGGTTTAAGACAGTGGTTCTCAACCTTTTTAATGCCGTGACCCCCAACCGGTCGTAAGTCAAGGACTAAACCGGTCGTAAGTCGAGGACTAAACCGGTCGTAAGTCGAGGACTAAACCGGTCGTAAGTCGAGGACTACCCAACCGGTCGTAAGTCGAGGACTTTCCCTGCCCGGGAGTGCCGCGCATGCGTGGTTCCGCCCCCGCGCCGGCTGAGGCGTAGCTGGCAAGCAGCAGAGACGGAGCAGGCCGACCACCAGCTGGCCCAGCCCAAGGGAAGTAAGGCACCCGCTGGAAAAGGGGAAAAAATGGCGGACAAAAAAAATGGCAGACAGCCTTGCTTGGCGACCCCCATGAAATGGTCGATCGACCCCAAATGGGGTCCCGACCCACAGTTTGAGAACCACTGGTTTAAGATATCACATGGCTACAGTATTTATTTTGCTGAGATGGACATAGAACAGTGTTTCTCAACCTTGACAATTTTAAGGCATGTGGACTTCAACTCCCAGAATTCCACAGCCAGCATTGCTGGCTGTGGAATTCTGGGAGTTGAAGTCCACATGCCTTAAAATTGTCAAGGTTGAGAAACAGTGACATAGAATTAGTCCAGAAGATGATTAGTGGGAGTTCCATTTTTTTTTCCTGGGCAAAATAGCATCATTTAACAGGAATTCCAGCATTTTTGCTATAAAGAAAATAGGCTTTGGAGAAGACTGGAGATTGGAACCCCTTATTAAGTTGAGGTGTAATTACAAGAATGTCTAAGCCTCGGTGGATCAAACCTAAACTTTAACATTTTAGTCCAAAGGGGTATTTTGGGGATGAGGGAAAGGATCAATTTAATCATAACCCCACAACAGAAACACACAAAACTAATTTGCATAACATTGGTCTATGCTGATTTATACCAACAAATGAAAGCATAGGGAGAAAAATAACCTAGTGATTTGTTTGCTCGCTTAGCCCATTGGCCAATTGCTAACTGCTAATACAGTAGGCTACTGAAAAACTCCCAAGCTTCATTTTTATACCAGAGAGACAGGATAGGTCTTATGAGCATACAAGTCCCCTTCAAACAGCATACTATCTTAATGGACATGAATACTTACTAAGAAGACATTAATGGATAATTTAAAAAAAAAAACAGGCTGTAAGGGCAGAGACCACAGTGGTGGGATTCAAATATGTGAACCACCGGTTCTCTGTGTGGATGCCACTTCTGGAAGTCCGTTCTGGGCCTGGGCAACAAAAAATTAGGTACCAGTTCTGCTGAACTGGTGAGAACTGGCTGAATCCCACCACTGAGTGGCCATCTTTGTTTCCAGTGATAATATTCAGTAATATGCTATTGATTAACTCAGTGGTAGTACTGTATATAGGGTGGAGTTTTTTTTTTTGCTACTTTCAAGTCAGTCTCTGACTCTTGGACAAGTCCCTGCAGTTTTCTTTGGCAAGATTTTGAAAGTGTTTTGCCATTGTCTGCTTCCTAGGGCTGAGAGAAAGTGACTGGCTGAAGATCACCCAGTTGGCCTTGTGTCTAAGACATGACTAGAGTTCACGGTATCCTGGTACCTTAACAACTACACCAAACTAGCTCTCATTATATAATAATCACACATAAAGATATAATTGAGTGGGTTTAATTACATGTGACAGATCAGAAGGGCAGGCCAGTGACAAAAATTGGGAAGAAATGGTATAAGGAAAAGACCTAGCATAATATTATGAAGAGGAAGCTAGAGGGATACTTAGGTGAGGGTCACGCGATATGCTAAATCTGGGTTAGCAATACACCAATGCTTTGTTCACTTAATATCCAGTGCCCAAACAAACAAACCATATTGTGGCATCAAGTAACTGTCTAGTTCACTTACTTTATTAAAGCAGGGGTTAAGTTTCCATTTGGAAGTGGGGAGAGAGAGGATGGAAGAAATCTCTGTCAAATAAAGTGTTTTGTGTTTTACAGATTCTGAAATCATTGCAAACATAGGGTAGCCAGGATCTTACCCTGCAACATTAGATTGGAAGTCATCTAGGTTATTAGTTTTGTTGCTGGGCAGGTGCGTATCCATGCCTTGTGTGTTAGTAATCCCAAAATCAAATTTCAAGTCTGATCTTTCTTTGACAACTTGTCAGGGGATGCGAGAGGGAGACCCAGAGAGACAATCACTCAAAGAGGCTATATTTTGGGCAGATCTCTCTGAAAAAACTCTAGTCAAGCTTTGGTTTTAAAGCAAAACAAACAAACAAAAATCTGGCCAGGTGGCAGCCTTAAGCAGCAAACTGGTTAGACTGGTTGAACTGTAGCCAGAGAGCAATGCTTGGTGGTCTCCTCAACTTTAGAATTCCTTTCTGCCTGTTCCAGTGAGAACGAGAGGAAGGGGCTGAAAAGCTCCCAGGCGTTAAGGGTGCCTGGAACTGACAGGGTGGAATGTTAGTTGGAATTCTGAAGGGCAGGGGTCTCTCCTGCTCTCCTCCCCCTACCCAGAAACTTGGGTTCGTCCAAAGATTATGTGTCCTCTGACTAGAACGAAGAGGAACAGGCTTCATTGGCTAAAAACAAATGGAGGTATTACCGATTCTACCTTGTATCATTACCTGCCATTGTAGCTGGGCTGTAAAAATTGCAGTGAGAATTTTCTGTATGTCTTTGCTGCCCCCTGATGGCTTTCTGGAGTTTTGCATGCCAGATCTTATTCTTGATATTTAAGGAGAGTTGAACTTTGCACTGGGACTAGGCCAGGGGTAGGCAACCTTGGCTCTTTTATGCTGACTCAGGAATTCTGGGAGTTGAAGTCCACGAGTCATAAAAGAGCCAAGGTTGCCTACCTCTGGACTAGGCTTACTTAGAGCTGTGGTGGTGCAGTGGTTAGAATGCAGCACTATAGGTTAACTCACTGCTCACTGCCAGGAGTTCGATCCCGAGTGGCTCAAGATTGACTCAGCTTTCCATCCTTCTGAGGTTGGTAAAAATGAGGACCCAGATTGTTGGGAGCAATATACTGACTTTGTAAACCGCTTAGAGAGGGTTGTAAAGCACTATGAAGTGGTATATAAGTCTAAGTGCTATTGCTATTGATACAATTAGAATTCTGTACCCAAGCCAAACACACATTAATGCAGCTAAAAGTTTTAAGTGTCCTCCTCCTACCCCTACTGTAAGAACATGACAGAGAGGGATGTCTGACATTTTCATTCTGGAGATATTTAGAGACGGGATAAGGAATTTGTCCCACTAGATACCAAAGAAGGGGACCCAGTACACAACAAAGCAATGGCTCCAAACAATAATCCTCATTCTTAAAAATCTGGAAACATCCCTATTAATGGTAGCATAAGATAAATCAAGGACCCTTGTTGTTGCAGATCTTGTGCAAACCAACCACATGTGTAATTCTGGGAATTTGAATTCGAACATGACAATCCATCACTTCTTATATTTTAGGATCAATATTTGGAATGAATACTCTTGAGCAGTCAATGTGATTATATTTTCAAAAGCATTTTAAAATTTGTTTTTAAGTTATCATGCCAGGGGCAAGTTGACTGATAATGCTAGAAGATGAGGTATTTGCAAGTTTCAGAGAATTGTAAAAGCAGAGGCCATAGTAAAATATTACCCCTCTTTTGTCTGAAAACAAACATGGAAACTAAACATGGATTTTAAACTGTATATACTATTAACATTCTTAATTGGATTCAAATCTTAGTAGGGATTATTCATGGATGCTTGACACTGTTTTAGAGTAGACACAAGAAGTAAAAGAGATAATATAAACATTTGAATTACATATTCAGGTATATCTTCTACAAAATAGTTGGGGTTTTGGCTTTGATCAGCCTTTTTCAGCGAAAATGATGTACCGGTACTAATTTAAGATGTCTTTGATTCTCCTTAAAATACTAATCCTCTAGTAGCTATTGTTGAGCCAATAACTATGAGATAGAAAAAGCATAGCTAAATGCTTTGCTTATTTCTCATGGTCTGTGGCCAGCCTACAAATAGCATCATCTACCAGTTGGATGCAATTTTAAGCTTTGTTTCATCTTTTACTTTCAAAGGGCAAATACTTTAGCTTATGAAGTCAGCACTTTCACCATTTTTTAAAATCAGCTTTCCGAGCGGATGGCCAAAGACTATATTGGTTGGGAATAACAACTGCTGTAGTCCAAGACATCTGGAGAAGAAAATCTAATTCAAAATGATTTTCAGGATCAGGAATTTGGAACAAAAGTTCTAGAAAATGCATTTGGCAAAGAGAAGAAAAAAGAAACATAGTAACAAAATATTTTCCAGTGTGAAGAAATACAAAGATGATCTTGGAGAAAATAAGCTGCGCCCATTGGTAGAACACAAGCTTTAGCATGGGAAAACAGGAATGCATGAGAAAGAAACTCAAGACTGGCCTGCCTTGAGTTGCTTTGGTATAAGAGGGAAGGAAGGGGAAACACAATTTAGGCTTACAAAATTCTTTTATTATAGTTTATATTAATAAAGTGGAGTTTTCCTATTTCTTATGATTCTGTTTCCTAATCTGACCTACCTAAAAATGCTGATAGTAGATTGGTACAAATGGCAATTACTTTGAGGGTATGACAGATTTTGAGTTAAGAATGATAATCCTTTTTGCCTGCTACCACTGGGATTATTTTTTTTAAAAAATTATAACCTTGAAATCAATGCATGTCAATGATTGATAATAAGCATGTTATCCCACATACATGATCATACTTTAAGCAAAGAGTACATTTTTTGGTTCACACTTTCCTGAAATACTTTATATCAAGTCAGTTGGCTTGCTCATATGTTATTTCTAGGTATCATTTTCCATCTTATGCTTAACAGAAGCAGTGGATTGGAAGATTGGTGTGGTCCAGCAGTTTAATTATTCATAAATTTTGTGTCTTGGTGGTAAACTTGCAGCACTCTTTACCTTTTTTGTTTAATACATTCTTGACAAACTCTAAAAATATGGCCTTCAGCCCTAGAAATTCAAGATCTTACAACCTGGGAGACAAGGTGGTGAGTGAATCAGACATAGGCTGCAGAGTGAGCATAAAGCCTTTTTTCCCCTTTTATGTAATGCGTGATACCTTATCATATGCAGGTTAAAAAAAAAGTTAAAGGCAACGACCACTGTATATGTTTTGTGTGTCCTCCCTCATTCTACCACCACCACCCCAGCCAGCTGTAACTCTAGATATTTTGTGCCAAAATAAATTAATTGCTTGTGATACATTCAGACTTGCTGACCTCTGTAATCTCGCACTGTGCAGCCCCGATAACAATCACAAACTCAGCAATGTGCAAATAAATTTTACATTTTTCACCAAATTGGGAGCAGCTGCTCGTGGAGATTGCATCAGGACAACAGTGCCTACTCCCCCAGCAGGCGGCTTCAACTCTACCATGATTGCAAAAAACCAAAACAGAAGCAGACCCCTTTGCTTCTCCCCAATGCATATAGATTCTTATAACATCTTTCTAGGCTTAAAACAGACATGCCAGAGTAAAGGATCCCTGCTAGAGATGTCTCTCTCTCTCTTTCTCTCTCAATGACTCCAGAGATGAAGGGTAGGTAGACATATTCGTTCACAATCTGCTCTGAGTTATGGTAACAAGAGAGGGATCTTTTTCCTTCTAAGATTCTCATTTGGGCTCCTAACCATGTGAGTGGTGAGTGAAAGCTGTTATCAGGTGACAGCTGTTGGTGCCCAGCTATCAAAGGGGATGAGGGAAGAGGGAGGTGGGGGGAAGGATTAATCACAGTTTAGTTTCTAGAGATAAAGTATCTCTGCAAGAAACTGTATCCTTTGCTAATGCATTTTAGGTTTTCCTTTCTTTCCAGAAAGGCCACAGACTGGGAAGGTCCAGGGTACCAAGACAGAGATGCTATCTTAAAAAAAAATTGTCTTGTCACACGTCAGACACAAGGGATGGAAGGTGAAATACCTGAATTCTGCTTCTGTTTTGCCATGAACATGCTATGGATTCAAAGCAGCCATTGCCGCTACCGTGGCCTTGAGTGGTGGGGAGGGACCCCTGTAATGATTTAAACAAGGTCAGGTTTGATTAATAGTGAGGGTCTACTTGGGAATTTTGGAGTTGTATAGTAGATCAATCAATTGATCGTGACAAACCATTTTTCTGTTGTCCTCAAGAAAAAAGAAAAAAACATCAACCAGGGAGTTGCCCATGAAATCATCAGGTACTGTACTCGGTTTAAAGGGTACTTTATCATGACCTAATCAAATAAGGCAGAAACCATTAGAAAGCAAAAGATAGGCTGGAATCTTTTCCCTCTATAATTATTTTGTAGCTACTTTTTAGAATATGAATTAATGGCTGAAAAGAGGGAAATACATACTTTGTCTATGATGCAACAATTAGGGGCCTATAGCCTTCTGCTAAGAATAAAAAAAAATGCAACTGATTCAAGGGTTGAATTTGTGCAGTTCACACACACAGGGCTTTTTTTTCCTCACAGAACGCTCAGAACGGAGTTCCGGCACCTTTTTTGGGATGGAACCTTGTAGGGTAGGCAAGGCGGGTTGTATGACATGTGTGAGTTCCGGCACCTTTTTTTTGTTTTTTAGAAAAAAAGCTCTGCACACAAATATAAAATTTCCATCATGGACTGAAGTCACACAGATTTCACTAGTCTTCAAAGCATTCAGAATTTTGGATTCTGTACTGTTAGGGAGTAAGTGAACCTTCTCTTCATATTCCTCCCTCCCTCCCTCCCCACAGTATAAACAGGGTGTACCTAAAGTCAGGCCCCAGAGACCATTCATTATATAAATAATATCAAATATTTAAATGTATTGCCCTTTCCTTCTAAATACTGGCTTTCTTGTTTTGCACATGATTTTTGAACATTACTAAGTACAGTAACATTTCCTTTGAAGTATTTTTCTGAAAAGAAATACTAATAAAATGTATTAAGATTGTCCTATGGAGTATAGAGTATGACCTATATGTATATGTGTGTTTTTTTTTGTGTACTTCTGTATGCACACAAAATAAATAAATAAAACGTATTATGATTAGCCTACAGGGTCTGATTTTTATTACATTCTATTTACACACATACATACACTCAGCCTCTTCCTAATTTGTTTGTTTATATTTGAATACTGAGGGCTGCTAATAAAATATACATTGACTCTTTCTGGTCACTCTCTCTGGTCTCTCTCTCTCTCTCTCTCTCTCTCTCTCTCTCTCTCTCTCTCTCTCTCTCTCTCTCTCTCTCTCTCT
>NW_015386499.1:967513-1056760 GCF_001527695.2 Protobothrops mucrosquamatus | reverse complement strand
AGACACTAACACAAAAGAAGGCATTGACATAACTACTTTTCATAAGTGGACGTTTCCTTTTGCAATGTCTGTAACCAGAATCTAAAGTGGGGAGAGTTATCATATCCCTTTCCAGAGAATGCCCATGAGGTAAAGTTTCTGGAATCCTTGCAATGAAATGTCCCATGGGATCATCAGCCTAACAGGAAAGGTACTTAAAGCTTCTTTTACTGATATCTTGCCAGCCATTTCTTGACAATGTCCAACTCATAATAAACTGTTGAGCAGTTTATTCCATCACAAAACAGTTCTTAAAGTTAAGAAATATATCTGAATGCTTACCCGAACTTTTTCCTCGTTTTCAAATGGTCATAATTAGAAACAGAACTTTTTCTTTAGACCCAAAGAAAATATAATAAAAGCCATGCATAAGCATCAGAATAAGACTAGAATGAGATTGAAGGAACATATAGGTCTCAACCCTTCATGCCTGCTGCTTTATTACAAGGCGGTCTGAAAGAATAAACACTGATGCAGCAAAATTAATTAATCCATTTACCTTTGTGCACCGAGCTTTCTTAAAGAGGTGCACATGCTTTATCCCTTGATTCTTTCCAATTTTGACAAATCATATTTTTCAAATCTAAAAATAAAGATGGTATTGTAAAACAACAAGGACCCAGCTCACCTAATAGTAGCCTATTTTTTTTTTTTTATATATATATATACACTGCTGGCTTTTGCCTTTCACCTCCAAAGGGGTTAAGAAATTTTTGATTCTCTACAGGTGGCTGAAATGCAGCTCCCAACAACATCTTTAACATTGATCATTTTGGCTAAGATTGTGGGAGATTCTTAGTTCAGCAGCATCGCCAGGACTGTTCATCTCTGCCTCTGTCTGACACTTCAACAACACGGCTTGGATTGTCATTACTTTGGGAGCTGTCTGCCCAGTTAGATTTTACCTGTCCAGTACCATGTTGTCTAGAAGTCATGTTCCAGCCCCCCCCCCCTCAAGATTTTCTCAGGTTTTCTCAGTTATCAGTTCCTGCATTGGAATTGCTTGATGAGGTCACACTGGCCCCTTCCCTCTTGTTCTTCCAAAAGAACATTAAAACAGTATTCAACCAAAAAACTTCCCGTGGAGGGATTGACTGGGAGCAGCTGCCAATTGAGGATTGTTCTTTAGCGTTATGGTAATTTTAGATTTGCATTTTATTGTCGTGATTGTAAGCAGCCTAGAATTGATAATGAACTGATCAGGCTACCAGCTTATGCAATAAATAGTCTCATGATAAAATGGTACGCCTCTCTTAAAGCACGTTGATAAAAAAACAAATACATTGTATTTCTGCTAATTCTCTCTAGATTAGGCGTGCCATTTCCTAATGGCCAGAAATAACTTGCATGAGAGGTTAACCTTCAACAGGTGGAGAGCTTCCTGCCTTGGGACGGACCCCCCCCCCCTCCAGGAAAAGATGCAGCTATTGACGGCATGGTGATGGTAAGGTTATCAGCTGTAACCCACTTGCAAGGACTGAAACGCAGCCAAAGAAACCCCATTCTACATTTCACGGACTGGTGTGGGCTGTCCTAAGTACCCAAAGCACTTCTGACATTTTGCAGGCGCCCATTTTTGTTTCCAATGGTCTGCTTGGATGATGCTGAGTCACTCCTGCATGACGGTGGCCAATTTTGTTTTTTTCTTTTTTAAAAATTGGCAGGGCTTCTGAACTGACAACAGGTGTGTGTGACAGACAGAAGTTCGGGAATTGGAGCTTCTCTTTCTCCATGCTGTTTGCTTTGGAGGGGAATTATTAGTATTGTGCCTCTTTTGAGGAGGGCTTATTTTGGTTTTCGCGGACTATTTTTAACCAAGATTAGGGAACTGTTAATGTTTCCACTGCAAAGGGTTCCAAATGCATTGCAGAACAGAACAAGGTGATCCTTCGGCATCTGTTCTGAGGAGGAGAAGGCAAGGCAAATGGGTTCTCCTACTCCTTGGTCTTTGGATCATGGAATTTGATCAGACAGGAAAACCAACGAGAAGCAGCAGCAGCCCTACTGGCTTCATAGAGGATGTGCCTGAAGAGAAAACTCTAATACAGAAGCTCTTCTTGTTATGTAAAGTGACATCTTAAACTGTTTTATAGGTGATGGGCCCTCCCAAATCATTTCTTTTCAGCAAGTGACTTAACAGTGAAATCCACTCCCCCTCCCACTCCTCAGGCTGTGTTCAAATCCTGGTGATTTTATAAGCAGATCCCTGAGATTTCTTGTCAACATGGATTTCTGGGCTGTAAGTCCTGGCATCTCCTAGTGAATTCTCATCCAGAGATCTGACTCTGCTTATGTTTTTCTAGGTGGCTGGATGGAGTCACTGAAGCAGTAGGCGTGAACTTAAATGGACTCCAGAAGATGGTAGAGGACAGGAAGACCTGGAGGAACGTTGTCGATGGGGTCACGATGGGCCGGACACGACTTCGCAATTAACAACAACAACATGTTTTTCTATTTCAGATCAGCCAGGGTCAGCTTGCTCCTACCACTCAACTGGGCAATTTATTTTAGACTCTCGCTATGGCTGCACCCAAAGTACATTATTTCAAAGGGAAAAGATGCTAGAGTCCTAAGTATGGTAACCATTTTGGCTGCTTCTCTAAAATCTCTCTGCTTAAGGCAGCTCCCGATTCATCTGTTTCATTGATAACCCAACCCCTTTTTCTCCCTTCTGTTGCAAAGGCAGACCCACTGTCTCCACCAGCAACCATGCAGCTCAAACAAATGACACAGACAGACAGATGGGATCTCAACATAACAAAGTCTCAATCACACCCTATTCCTGAGCTCCCTCAACCCCCCCTTTTTTTTGAAGTGGCTTCTCAGCACTCAGCAGGATGGGCCCCCAGGGCAACTGCTTGGAGAACATACACCTGGTGACTTTGGGAAACCCATTTACAATGTATTTATCCTGTTTGTTTATACAGTGTCTTTCTGTCCCGGTGTTTTGGCTGAAAGAGGGATTTCAACAAGATCCCTGAAAGGCAAGGTCTGCAGGGTGGAGGAGTTGAGTGATAGATAGGTGGGTCCTTGAAACAGTAAGCTCCTTAAAAAGCAGGGTTTGGTCTCAAAAGAAAGATCATTATTTTCTTGGTCCAGCCAAGGCATTGTCTTGATGGGAGGGGGCCTGGTTCCATGAGAGCTAGATAAATGTATAAGCCCTCAATGCCCAAAACTGCCAAGCTTAACTGTATTATTTGATTAATCAGCATAATTAAATCTATCACTAACTCAGCCCTTTTTCATTTCAAATATTGGCTAGAGTTCCAGAGCCATCTGGTCACTCTGCCAGTGAGACATGAACTCCTCCAATCTCCGGAGGTGTGTGACAAGAAATCCCCCTTGGGCATGTTGTGTACATGACACTTAACAGTCATTTGTACTGCTAAGGAATGACTGTTTCTTTTAGATAACAGAGTAGTTATTGGTTCTCTTTGCTCCTTTCAGATTCATCCACTAAATGGTGGATGGATTTAGTGGGTGAGGGCAGAGAGACTTCTATGTATACTTTTATCTCTGGCCTCTATGACATGCAAAGACCTGCAAATGGAAGGATGTGTTGTTCAACAATGGCCAAGTAAATCAGAACCAGAATATGGCTCACCTTGTCTTTTTTTTTTTTTTTGAGGGGGGGCTGCCTTTAAGTCAGCAGGTTTCTTGAAAGTGATGTGCTTTGCTTTCTTCCCAGAAATGAGAGACAGTGATTATTATCCAAAGGAAGACTAGAACTCAGTGTCCCAGTGTTTTATCCAATGCCTTTATCCCAGGCTGGCTGTCCACCTCATCTTTTCATATATACAATTGTTATGCTATGATGGGCCGTCTCATCCTCTGAGAACCTCAGCTGATAAACGCTGCACGAGTATCCTGTGTTTATTACAAACTTCTCTAACCATCTTGAAAAGGATAACTTTTGAAGAAAGGATTCTAGATCTAAAAGATGATTGGCTTGACCCAATCAGATATGAATTTGGACTGAAATAGGACTGTCACTTGAGAGTATAGGTGTGAGAGGAAGACACTGCAGAATGCATTCTTTAATGTTTAACAATAGCTTTATTATAATCCATTTTAAACGCACGATGGTCGGCAGCCCTGGATATTAGAAAAGAGCAGAGGCTTTTAAAAGCCTTTGCCTTGGGGTCGTAGTTAGAAAAATCTGAAGAGAGAAGAATATCTGGATTATTATGAGTGTGTTTTGAAAGTTTGCTGCAGAATAAATGGTTTTTCTTAGAATTTGTTTTGTTCCCAAAGCAAAAAATTATTCTTCCCAAATCCCTCTGGCTCGGCTGATAAAATGGGCTGAGCCGATTAAAAATGCATAACTCTCCGGAATATTTGCTTTCAAATGTTTCATAAACAGATGCTATAATGTAAGGAAATCCTCTAACAAGTGGATTGCTTTGCATTAAGGGCAAGGATTGGGCAGCCACAAATATTCTATTGCAGATTAAAGAAAGCAGAAGTTTTATCAGAATAACGCTGGAAGGGACCTTGGAGGTCTTCTAGTCCAACCCCCTGCTCAAGCAGGAGACTCTATACCATTCAAGACAAGTGGCTGTCCAGTCTCTTCTTAAAATCCTCCAGTGATGAAGCGCCTACAACTTCTGAAGGCAAGTCGTTCCACTGGTTGATTGTTCTCACTGTTAGAAAGTTTTTCCTTAATTCCAGGTTGCTTCTCTCCTTGGTCAGTTTCCATCCATTGCTTCTTGTCCTGCCTTCAGATGCTTTGGAGAATAGCTTGACTCCCTCTTCTTTGTGGCAGCCCCTCAAATATTGGAATACTGCTATCATGTCACCCCTAGTCCTTTTCTCTAGACTAGCCACACCCAGTTTCTGCAACCGTTCTTCATATGTTTTAATCTCCAGTCTTTCTTTCTTTCTTTCTTTCTTTCTTTCTTTCTTTCTTTCTTTCTTTCTTTCTTTCTTTCTTTCTTTCTTTCTTCCTTCCTTCCTTCCTTCCTTCCTTCCTTCCTTCCTTCCTTTCTTCCTTTCTTCCTTTCTTTCTTTCTCTTCCTTCCTTCCTTCCTTCCTTCCTTCCTTCCTTCCTTTCTTCCTTCCTTCCTTCCTTTCTTTCTTTCTTTCTTTCTTTCTTTCTTTCTTTCTTTCTTTCTTTCTTTCTTTCTTTCTTTCTTTCTTTCTTTCTTTCTTTCGCCTTCCAAGAACCCTGCTTTATTCAGCAGCTACCTCTCTTTTCACAGTAGAGGATATTTTTTGAGAAGGGCTATTCAGCATAGACAAGCCTCATAGATCAGTTTATTGTTTAGGAATGATAAATATGGGAAAGGTAGTATTCCTACAAGGACGGCATTTAGCCTAGGGATTCCTGTTGTAAACACATAGCATAAGAACTTTGATTTTTGATTCTTTCCCTGTCCATTTATAAGCTGCTAGAGAGGATTTGATGAGAAATTTGGCTGTCCAAAGCTACATCAACTGAAGTGGAAATCAGATGTCACTTAAAATTAGTCACCAGAGTATTCTCCCCTAGATCTGAGGGTAGCAGGTCTTAGACATGCACACCTAGATTAATTTACTCATGGTTAATTGAACCATCCCTTATTCAGTCGACCCACTGAACCATAAACTAAAAGTACAGGTTGGGCTTTGTGCAAGACTCTTGGCCAGGAGCGGTCAAGAGCTACAGTACACACGTCACGACAGAAGGCTACAAAGCAGATATGCACCTAACGTAGATGTGGGTGGAGATATGGCTTTCTTCATCTTAAAAGTGGAATGTGCCTGTTTTAGACCATTACTATAACAGGCTCAGATGGGATGGGCTACTTTGTCATTTAGCACATCACATGGCACAGTATTCTTCATTTTATTTATTTTATTCCCATCTGTGCTTCCTCTTTCAGTCACTGCTGCTTCAAGTGGCTGTCTCAGTTAACCTCATGGTAAGGCTGGAGGATGTTCTTAGCTGTAATGCTTGGTTCTGTTTTCATTAATTTGCATCTTATAAGGGGCTAATCCTTTTCCCTGACACCAATGGTAACTTTACCTTTCCTAGGATGGCAGGACACTGCCTATTTATGTCAGTTGCCATTTGTTACACGCTGTCTTCTCCTTAAACTTCCTCCATCACTTATAATAGAGGCATTGATTGCCTAAGGGGAAAAAATGGAGGGAGAAGAATGAGCCTGGCTGCCTCTCTAACAGTAGTTTGATATGCAAAAGTCAGCAGCTGAAACTTTTCAAAGTATGGGGCTATATATTATCAAGTGTTAATTGCTGTAGATAAGACTGCTGTTAAACAGGCAGGGAGTGTAAGTTTACATCTTACAGTATGTTCAGTTGTAAAATGATTTGTTTAAGCTGGGCTAACTCTATAGTGAAAGCTCAGCTGATTGAGATCTATTGAATAAATCGCAGTCAAGTAAATCACAGGTTAGCTGGTTGTGTGACCACAGCTGCAGTCTCCTGTTGCAGGGCTGATAATTCTTTGTCTTTCAACTGTATAACACCCTATTCATCTAGTTGGGGCTACTACACAACTGCAATCTGCTGCTGGAGATTCACCTAGCTGGTCCATTAATGTTAAAAAGTCTCTAGTCTACATATGGTAGTTTCTGCCTTTTCATGACCTGGTCATGAAAGTAATATAACTGGTACTAATCTATAAACCTGTGATCATCCCTAAGCTATTAACTTCAGTTGGAAAAATAACACAAATATAGCCCAAGAATATTCAGAGTGCTAAGAATTCTAGACCTGCCTAGAGCCCAAGAGAGCAGCCAAGGTAAAGATCTATCTTACAGGGATGGAGGATATATGGGGAAGAAGCAAGCCTTATCACTTTTCAGTGATGAAAATAATGACATTGTAAGGGGACAGCTAGTAGAGCCGATTGCCATTCTGCAATAGCTTTAAAGTTTTCTTAACCAGAAGAAATGTTCACGGTATGAATACAGTACCTGAATGGGATAGATTTTCTTTAATAGATGTCCTTCATGGAAATTTTATGCACTACAGATCTAAATCTCTGTAACTATTCCATAGCTCAACTCCCAGGTGAGAAAGTACAAGGAATGATATGGATGGAAAGATGCTAGGAATTTTTTTCTAGAGGTAAACATTTCTAGTTAGGAAATATCCAGTCTCTATTAAAAGAATATGTAGGAATGAATTTAAAAGTTTTGAATGTTAAAAGAAGCAATCCTTTTTCTGCCCCCAAAAGACAACACCCTGATGTTTAAGACTGATTGCTAAGTGTAAGAAGGCAATCGGGGTCACATCTTGCAATAGAATTACCAATAATGTTGGCAAGTTATAGTGTTATTTGCTGATCATTGAACAGCAAAAAAAAAAAAAAAAAAATCTGCAGCAATTTTCCCAACCAATGATGCCAAGATGAAGACATGTAGACATATTATCATTGTCTATGGAGGGTCACCCATATATTGAACTTTGCTCCCCCTTTGCCAATACCTATCCTGTCTCCATTCCTGGTCAATGCCGATCATCTGTCTTCTCTCTGTAACAATGGATACCAAAGTCCAACAGATGTTAATGTATTTTGCAGCTGTTCCCAGAGGGTGTTGGAATGAAACAGAAAATTCTCCTTTAAGACTGATACAGCCAAGGATGGCTTAAGCCTCTGTCACTCATGGGCTGAGGATGATCTGAAGGCAATGTTGTGGGAATGCAGCAGCAGAAGAAGAAAAAGATGTTGCTCTGTCTGTATCATAGTTAAGTAAAGCTGTGAAAGAGTGAGCTATAATTCACTCAGTTGTTCGAATTAAGCCCAGATAGCTACTGAGCAGCAGGCTAGTAGAGGAGTCTGACACAATAGAATGGATTTTACTTCTGCAAAGTGCAGGGAGTGAAAAAGAATGTTTGAAGTCTCCTGCAGTTTTTTTAAGGTCAGCAAGTTGAAAATTATCGGCAGACAGAAGCAGGCTGCAAAGAACCCTTTGATTTGCTAATGGCTGAGGTTAATTGAAATTGAACTTCCCACAAATTTGGAGATGCACAGATTCTCTATCCTAGTTCTAATGGCTGTACAGGGCAAGCTGCAGTTGGCTTTATTCTGAGCAAATTGTTTCCAGAATCTTGAGGCAGTTACTTAACTGAGGCAGTTATTTAACAGACAAAATTCTCATCCTTTGGGGGACTTTAACATTTCTAAGCATTTAATAAAGAGGGCACCGTGTTGTTGCAGTCCACTCTCCATTAACCTCCATTGTACATTGTGTCAGAACTGTGCAATGCTACAGTGCAGAAAAGCAGAGAATACTGTCCTTTGTCTCATCAGCCATTATACTGTAACAACACAATAGGCTTTTATAAAAACAGAATGGTGATGTGGGAAGTTGAAGAGCCACAGTAATATCCATTCCTTCTTGGAAATGCAAACTAGGAAGATAATGCTCAAGTTAAATGGAAGCAAAGTGATTTCAAGCAGGCACAGGACCTCAGGAAATTCAGGGAAATGCTATGGTCTTGAGACACCTCCAGTAAAATTTCCATCTAGGCAAGGTTTCCTCCCTTATGAAAAAAAAGTCCCTGGCTTGGCATCCAAATGTAATCATAAATAGCATGGGGTTGATTAGCTAATTATGTTTGCATGCCATGCTTTTGAAAGAATGATCACTTTGGCATGTACTAAGAATAGGCATAATCATGGACCAGTCTTCTGTCTAACAGGTTATGCTGGTTTGTTGAATAACTAACTATGGACTTGATTTGCACAACATGCTCAGCTTTAAGCAAGGAAATCACACTTTGGTTTAGGACAGTGGTTCTCAACCTTTTTAATGCCGCAACCCCAACCGGTCGTAAGTCGAGGACTAAACCGGTCGTAAGTCGAGGACTAAACCGGTCGTAAGTCGAGGACTACCCAACTGGTTGTAAGTCGAGGACTTTCCCTGCCCGGGAGCGCCGCGCATGCGTGGTTCCGCCCCCTGCGCCGGCCGAGGCGTAGCTGGCAAGCGGCAGAGATGGAGCAGGCCGACCACCAGCTGGCCCAGCCCAAGGGAGGTAAGGCACCTGCCGGAAAAGGGGAAAAAAATGGCGGACAAAAAAAATGGCGGACAAAAAAAAATGGCGGACAGCCTTGCTTGGCGACCCCCGTGAAATGGTCGATCGACCCCAAATGGGGTCCTGACCCACAGGTTGAGAACCACTGGTTTAGGACAATCTACAAACCCCGTTCTTGAACCCAGTAGTACACAGGATCTAGAAGTGTAGCTGTTTTTGTGTCTTTCACAATAACATGATTTACAGGCATTTGTGGATGATAAGATTTGTCTCCAGTGTATCACTCAGGATCTTAAAGTTTACTGTGGGAACATTATGCTCTGATAGCCACCGTTTTCTCTCTTGCTCATGAATGAAACAGCCTGAAGATACATTTGCTTGTGCAGGCCCCACCACCTTATTTTATATTTTATTATTCCTTATAATCCTATTTACCTTGTACTTTCTGCAGTCTGGAGTACTTTCTGTACAGTCTGGAGTCAGGCAGTGCATAAGTGAAAAAATTGAACAGGGATATGAGTAAATAAATACTAAGCCCACACTATCCCAGCACAACATTAAAAGTGTATAAAATCTGTGATATTTAGTCTCTCGTATTCTTGGAAGCAAGCTTAGATGTTCTGTGCTGGATATGACCTGAGATGTACTTTGGCAGTATCAGAAGAGGGGGGTGGATGGGCGTTCTCTCCCCTTGGGTCACCAGCAGGAATCTATCACAGCTATTTCTGCCCTCTCCATTAGCACTGGGCCTTTTCTAGTTCTTTGCATACCTTTCACCTCCTTCCCTCTATCCATTTTTTTAAAGCAACTTCTCTCTAGGCTTTTAACAATGTAGGTGTGGAAAGAATGGTGGCTTATTTTTTTTAAAAAAAACCCATCTATTTTATTCAAGGGAAAAGAGGGGCATATGGTACAATTCAGCTTTAATAGTGTTCTGACATGACTTATTTGGGGGAGAAAAAGAGTGTACTTACGTACTTCAGTGTTATTATGTTCAGAAATGGTATCTGAATGTTGAACTGGGCTCTTCACAATTATTGGTCAATTTCAGGAATCGAAAAAGGAATCAAAATACCTGTAGAAGATTGATTTGCCCAGTAGCTATTCACTTTCACTAATTCTAGCTAATACAGTACATGTCCAAAGATGGGAGGATCTGCCTCTGAATTTATTTTTACTCTGACGTCCTGGCCAAGTCTTCAAGCACCCCTTGATAAAGTCCTGAATGACAGACCAGTTAAGCTAAAGGAGAACAGCAATCTCCTTACCCATACTGAAAGGTATGCTAATAAATCAGGACAAGGCAACAGGAACTAATTCAGTATAGCCAGGGCTAGGACTGGGAACAACCTTAGTATATTTTTTGATAGCACTGTTTTGTTGAAGAATGAGTGGACAGCACTTGGATTAGGTAATGGGGAAAGGTCCTCAGAAGAGAAAGCTGATTTTAGTGAAAGTAACCTGGAGCTTAAGAAATGGTTCACTCCAACCTTTCCTATCCCCCTGCTGCTGAACTGGCAGCTATTTAGCAGGTATAGGTCTTCATCTTTTACCAGTTCAGGATGTTGGGCAGGTACTAAAGGTATATTTATGCAGCTGCATAGCAGCCACATGGAGCATTGATGTAAATCACTTGCTAGTGGACATACTGCTCACCAGTGAAGTAAGCTCAAAACATTTCTTAGCATCTCCAGGAAAAATTCAGAATGAGTCCTTCTGCCATAGGTCCTGGAAAGGCCCTGATTGTCAGTACAAAGTGGAGAACGCTATGCTCAAGATTCTCACTGATTCATTGCTCAATGCAAGTGCTAGGTTTTCTTCATCAATGAACAAGTATGTATTGGGAACCATTGCAATGTGAAGGTCTCCACCTAGTCTGTGCTTGGAAATTGAATGTTGGAGGAGACTCTGCCCTCAAACCCATTTTTTTTGCATTGAACTAATGGACGCCCAGTGGAGATGGGGCTGCCATTCTCCCACCCAAGGAAATGCAGTCACGTTTCCTAGCTCTTCGGTTGTCACTGCACTGCTGCTGTTTCTCTGTGAAATGATCAAATAACATGAAATAATCTGCTGCAGTGACTTATGTTATTTGCAGAAACCTGTTCCTGTACTAGAAATCCAACCTTGCAGAAGGCATGCATTTGCTGCTCCCATGACCCTTGCCCCCAACCCTCACCCTGCTAACTCTCAGGTCACCCCAACCTTCCTTCCCCCTTTCTGACTCTGCGCCTGCCCCCACGTTTCAGTCCCAGATGTTCCTTTGCTCTGTTCTGCCTCTGTGATTGCCAGCCCAAGTAAACTCATTTGAACAGAGGCTGCAAGGGGAAACTATGTCTGAGGCAAAAGAAAATAGGAGATCTACAGCCTAGCAGGACAACCTTCCTGCTTCTTTGGCAAATGTGATACAACAAAACCGTGACATTTTGAAAGATAGTTTATAAGGTAAACCTTCTTCTAGACCAGGGGTCCCCAACTCCCAGTGCATGGACCGGCACCGGTCAGCAGCATGCCAGCAAGCGGGCTGCACAAACAAGTAAAGCTCCATCCTGGGGATGCTGGCAGTATTGAAAACCACACCCCCTCTGGTCCATGGAAAAACCTTTCTCCATGGCACCAGTCCCTGGTGCCCAAAAGGTTGGGGACCTCTGTTACAGCAATAGTTTGGCTTCAATCTCACAAATCAGGAGTCTACTAAAGATATTCTCTGCTTCTTTAGAAGCAAAAAAAATGTGCAGGGGCAAGTGAACATGGAATAGAAAATATGGGGTCCACGTTTTGAGACACCTCTCCAGTAAATAGTGTTGGGGATCCAAATAAGCAGTCCTCCATTTTCCTGCAGTGTTTGATACACTGCACCAAGCTGCTACATCCCATGGATCTAATAATGTCAGTGAAGTTTCTAATGATCTCCTCACATATTTCATATTCTGTCCAAATGGAAATCATGCACCGAAACAGTTTTTGCTTTGGCAATAAACAGGTTGCCCCGAGTTGTGTCACTCCACTCAGTCTAAGTGAGCATCATGCCACACAGGCAACAAACGCATGTAGCTAAAGATATAAATAGGTGGCAGGGATCACTAACCACTAGGCTCCTCACCTAGACAAGCCATGCAGTAATGGTGGTTTGCAAGGAACATGGCTTCCCTGCGACTTGTTCAACAAAGCGTGGTTATTACAAATACGGCTTGATCCAATGTGTGAGCTATTTGAACCAAGACATTGCCCTACTGAGCCCAGAATGGTGGTTACTCATGGATAGGAAGTAGCAATCAAAGAAAGCGGAGCAGGGGACTGTTCATCTCAGAGATCTGACTAAACAGAACAGGCTCTTTTGCTTTTAATAGAAGGCTAACAGAGAACACTTCAGCCACTGTAATGTAATTGACATATCTTGGAAGTCCCTCCTTTTTGCAATATGGAAGGGGCAAAACCCTCAGGTTGTTCGGCACTCAGCCACCTTTACAACTTACACGCACTAAGTATGTACACAAAAATAATCTGTTCTGCTGCAAACATATAGCTCTCTCCCCCACTTTTACTGAGCAAGTTAAACATGCAGAGTATGATAATAACTCACCGTTGCGCTTGCTTTTCAGAAGTAAACATAGGCTGGGACTACTCAGAAGTTAAGTTAGAGAACAGCTGGTGTGGTGTCACGAGGCCAAAGCAAGCAGCAGAAAAAAAAAGAAAAAGAAAACCCAGGACCATCAATTACAGGTAGTCCTCAACTTACAACTATTTGTTTAGTGACCGTTCAAAGTTATAATGAGGTTGCAAAAGCGACCGATGGCCGTTTTTCTACACATACGATTTGTTGCAGCGTTTCCCCATGGTCACATGATCAAAATTTGGATGCTTGGTGATTGGCATGTATTTGTGAGAATTGCATTGTCCCGGAGTCATGTGATCGCCATTTATAACCTCCTGACAAGCGAAGGCAATGAGGAAGCCAGATTCCCTTCACAGCCGTGTTTCTAGCTTAACAAGTGCAGTGATTCACTTGACAAAAAAGGTTGTAATGTGGGGCAAAGCTCACCTAACGACTGTTTTGCTCAGCCATGGAAATTTTGGGCTCACCTGTGGTCGTAAGTCAAGGACTATCTTGTCTAACCCAGACGGTACTATATTTTATTTCTTCCACTAAGCTGCAATTGCAGCATGTAGCCACTAGGGGCTGCTTCTGTAACAACTGCAAGTGTGGACAAAGCCTGTCTCTCTCAGGTGGGTTAAAGGGTGTGAATGGTTTTGAACAAGAGCTAAATGTTTAAAAAACCTCGTGGGGAATCCTTCGAAATGCAGTTAGGGAATCAAAAGTCCCCACCCAAAACCTCCCAGGGTATGAGAACTACTAGAGGAAAAGATTTTTAAACACAGCGCCTCCCTTTTTATCTATTTTTCTACATGCAGGAAAAGTATAAAAACCATCACCGAGGAGAGGTATGCAGAGCACACCCACATACTGTATACAATATGGTCCCATCCCAGGAATACAAATCCATGTGTGGTGTTTGCAGTTCAAGGAGCATAAGGAAATGAATAGAACTGACACCATATAGTGCAGGGGTCTTCAAACTTGGCCCTTTTATGACTTGTGGACTTCAACTCCCAGAATTCCTCAGCCAGGCACGATGGCTGAGGAATTCTGGGAGTTGAAGTCCACAAGTCATAAAAGGGCCAGGTTTGAAGACCCCTGATATACTGCATATGAAATAGTTGGGGAGAGAAAAAAAAAACAACCTTGCTGACTTTTTATGGGCAGGGAGAGCTTAATTAGCAACTGTACTGAAGAAATTAAGATGTAGGGGTCAAAATGTTGGAAGGTACCTTAGAGATTATCTAGTCCTACCCCCTAGCTCAATGCAGAATCCACTAGAGCATCTTTCATACATTATCACTCAGGCTTGGTCTGAAGACCCCCAGCAAAAACAAATTCATCACTTCATGTGGCAACCTGTTTCACCAGCTCATAGCTTGAACCCTGGTTGTAATCCTGTCCCCTGGGGCAATAGAGTGTAAGTCCACTTCTCTGTGGAGTCAAGCTATTTTCCAAAGTGCCTGAAGGCAGGACAAGAAGCAACGGGTGGAAACTAACCAAGGAGAGAAGCAACCTAGAACTAAGGAGAAACTTCCTGACAGTTAGAACAATTAACCAGTGGAACAACCTGGCTCCAGAAGCGGTGAATGCGCCAACACTGGAAGTTTTTAAGAAGAGACTGGACAGCCATTTGTCTGAAATGGTATAGGGTTTCCTGCCTGAGCAGGGGGTTGGACTAGATGACCTCCAAGGTCCCTTCCAACTTTACTATTATTATTATTATTATTATTATTATTATTATTATTATTATTATTATTATTATTATTATTATTATTATTATTATTATTATTATTATTATTATTACCCTTTAGATATTTGGAGATAGGAGGCTTACTGCTATTAGTTTTCCTGGAGTGGATGTTCTTCTATATTGCTGCATCCCCTGGATCTAATGTCAGTGAAGTTTCTAATGATCTCCTCACAAATTTCATGTTCTGTCGAAATGGAAATCGTGCACTGAAACCGTTTTTGCTTTGGCAATAAACAGATGCTCATTGTTATTTTAAAAAGTGCTTGACTCTCCTTTAGACAGAGTCTTGACTTTTACCCTTTCATTGTGATCCAGCATAGGGCCAATTCTGATCAATAACTATAGCCAGGACTCACTCCTTGAAGTCTTCTCCAACCTTGGCACAAGCTTTTGAGTTCAGAGTCAAATTTTATTTCTTCCTTTTCACCAGTTGCTTAGAAACATGCCTACAAAAAAAATATACTTCACGGTTCTCACATTTTGCTGTGCTGAGGCTAAGAGGTTCCCCTCCCATCTTTTGCCCTGGAAAACAATCCTGCTTTTTTTAAAAAAAAATAAATAATAGCAGACATAAATATCTGATTACATTTGAACCATCCATTCCCATTAAGCTTATGTATTTGAGTAAAGAAGTCCTTGGTGGTCTGCCTTTAACATTATTGGATTAAAGTTTAACTGAGAAGCAAACAAAGGTATTTTGAAATTAATTTAGAAGATTTGGGGTAAAGAACAAGGTGGTTGGCAAGCTGATGGAACAGTAAAGTATTTTTAAGGGAAGAGCTATTTAGAAATGTGCAGCTCCATTAAAATATGTCAAAACCCTTGAAATATGTCAGGTGTCTCAAGAAGATACCTGGTATTGATAGGTATCTAAATCTGAGAGGCAAAGATATGAATTGGTCTATCCCAATTTCCCCCCATCATTTTAATAATGGAAGCTACCAACGACAATCTGATCGATGAGGATCTAACTCAGGGCTCTTCAAACTTGGCCCTTTTATGACTGATGCCTGGCTGAGGAATTCTGGGAGCGGAAGTCCACAAGTCATAAAAGGGCCAGGTTTGAAGACCCCTGATCTAACTCTTGACTGTTTCTGATTGTTTCCCAGTTGTTTCTTATGCCTCCTGATCCCAGAAGGCATCAGAAACAATTGCATACCCCAGATCAGCAGCCTGCAATTCCATCCAAGGTTCATTGCCACTCAATAGAGGTTAATGGAGCAGTCGTTTGTGCCACATCTGTTCCGTTTGTCAGTAATTTCTTAAACCATAACACAACTGATAGACACTTCAGAGGCTTCATTTATGTGAAAAAGAAAGAAAAACAAGTGATTCAGATGCATTGACTGAAGACATATGTGCTATGCCATGGTTTGTTAATTACTGAATAAGCTACAATGGGCTGGGATCATTACAAGACAGTAAACCATAACCCTGGTTCACAACTTCCCTGTGCATCCCTGGTTGGCTGCGAACATTTCTTAAGCCCCACCACCTCCTGAATTAAGTGGTGTAGTATAATATGTAAACCTCTGGACTTGTTTCAGTCAAGGTTGACAATGATTTTGCCCCCCCCCCCCAAGGAAACAATATGGAAAAGCTCTTTCAACAGCCACAGGCAAGTGAGGGAGGTGCCAAAGTTTTGCTTAATCACTCTTTGGTCTTCCCAAGGCATGCATCAGCTTGTGGCCAGTGGGCTGACACCCATTGCTTTGGAGCACCTGCTGCTCAGCTGGGATCAGAAAATGTGTGTGTGTTTGGGGGTGTTGTATGCTGTGTGTGGGGGTGTGGGGGTAACAGAGGGTGAGAAAGTGGCAGATAGACAAAAATGTAAGGGTGTATTCAGATTAAATCCAAACTCAAAACACTGCAGGTTTCGGCAGTCTGTAAGGGGCACTGTTGTAACTCTTAAATAGAGGCGAGCGAATTGCTCAACTGTTGCTGCTGCTATCCCTATAGGTAACAATTTTGCTTGTGTTCCTGGCCAGCATTCTTGCACACACAGACACACACACACACACGCACTCGCAATCTGAAGGAGCACAAGTGAGTGCAAGGGAGGATATTTTACTTAGCTCGAGCACAAGTAGTTCTTTGCATAGTTTCCCGAGTTTCAAGCAGAAAATCAAAATTAAATCTTCTCCTCGCCTCTCTTCCACCCCCTCCCCCCGCCCCCTTGCACAAGACTACAGTAGTTTGACCAAAATTTCTGGCCTTAACTTCTTCCCCTCCCCCCCAAAAAAGCAGCAATTGAAGTTTGGCAAATTTGTTGATTTTTTTTTTTAAAGAAACTTTTGCTCTGCCAAATGAAATGACAACTAAACGGAACCAATGCTTTCAAAGAAGAGGTGTGTGTGTGTGTGTGTGTGTGTGTGTGTGTGTGTGTGAGAGAGAGAGAGAGAGAGAGAGAGAGAGAGAGAGAGAGGAGGTGGGGCGGAATACAATGAATGGAACAAGATTTATTGAGGGTTAGGAAGAGGCTTATAGCTGCTGTTCTTCACTGGTTAGATGCAACTAGCATTCGGTGGATGCTGGATTTTGCAGAAGGGGACAACTGATAAAAGAGTGGCTTTTGTTTGAGGGTGGGGGGCAGAGAAGAAAAGAATGAAGCTCTCTGGAATTTTGGTATGGAGACAGGAAGAAGAGGAAGGGGTGCTAATAAGCCAGGAAAAAGTAGGGTCAGGACTGGATTTGAGGGTTTCTTCCTAGGCAAGAATGCTGACCAAGATTTCCTTTCAAAATTCTCTTCCCCCCCTCCTCACACAACTCTTTTTCATTCTGTTGCACCTGTTTCATTTTGATGCCACCCTGCCTTCCCCCGAAACAACCTACAGATGGAGTCAGAGGGAAGCTCACTCTGAGGATGGGAAGGGGCTACAGATTCAGGTATGAAAAGTCAACTCAAATGGGACTCAACCAGATATTGGTGTTGCCACATTGATGCAAAGGGTGCTATATTGATTCACAAAGGCCTGAGAAGATAGACTGCTGCTAAGCCTGGCACTATTGGGGAAGGGTCATGGTGATGGAGATCCAGGGGGTAAGTACCAAAGGTGGTTATTTATAGAATGGGGGACTTAATCTTAAGCCCCCCTTCCTTTCAGATTGGAATATGCATTTATTTCAGAATGGGGGAAGCTGGCACTCCTTTCTTAGGCATGTCCTGCTCATTTTCCTGGGTGCCTCAGATTATCTGCCCCCAAAGTCCTGTCATCCCCAACAGGTGGGTGAAGGTGTTTGGGTTGAGCTACAGAGAGAACAGAGCAGAGATTGAAGGAGGAGGTGGTGGTGATTGAAATGCAGTCCAAATGTAGTGAGGGAAATTCACCAGAGAGAGAGAAACCAGGGTCTAGTCGGAGTAACAGAAGTTATGCAAGATGAGAATGCCCTGGAAGACTCAGCTGGGAAAAAAATAAAAACCACGGGAAGATAGCTCCGGAGAAAGAAAAGGAGCCCTGCAGAAGAAAAGTGGGAAGGGAGGAGAAGGCACCAGATCGGAGCATAATCGGATTATGCTTGCTTGAAGGAAGTAAAGAAAGATGTTCAGAGGATGCTCAGTACATGGCAGGCAACAAATAGACAGGGAAGCCCTCTCCCCCCACCCTGCCACCCCTCCACCCTGCTAGCAGAAGTAAAGAAAGGAAGCTGAGCCAGGGCCCAGGGCAGGACTCACCATTCTTAGCTTGCTCTCTGTAACTCTTTTCATTGAGGCAGACCCCTCTGCCATGGAGCAGGGCGTGCAAGGGCTTCTCCTCGCCTTGGCGCGGCAGGCAGCGCAATCCTTGGGCGCATCGCTCTGTGTACACCCCACAGGACTGCCCTTCAGCCAAGGCGCATGTCATGCAGCATCCACAACCGGGCTCCTTCACCAGCTCGCAGCCCACAGGGCTGGGAGGGCACATGGAGAGGGCTTTCTCGTCACAAGGTTCACAGTGCACAAAGGAACCCAAGCCTTGCGAAAGCCCCAGGCACAGAGACACGAGCAGCGCCTGCATCAGGAACATCTTCAGGGCTCTGTGTCAGGCGCACCGCTGCAGGAGTTACGAAAGGAAAAACAAAGTTCTCTTTGGAGACAACCACCCCCTCAAAAAAAAAAAGTCTCTTCTCCTTTAAGGTTCCCCCCCAAAAAAGAGCTTAATCAGAATGTTTGAAAAGAATGCCTAGATTGTTATAAAAGAAACGCTATATCACAGGTTGTCTGCAGCTGACAGTTGCAAGAACTACAGATGCAACAGGTTGGTAATTCAAAAAAGGAAAAAAAAAAGTCACCGGAAAAGGGTGTTTAAAAAAAAAAAAATTAAAGAGCAAGAATAGCTTTGGCGAGGCTGCACAAAGAAGTATAAAATAATCCACACGCCCCACTCAAAAGCAAAGTCTGCAAGAGGCTGGGGAGGAAGCAAAGAATTGAACAAGCTTCTTTTCGACTGTCCTGATACGATCTGCAGCAAATTAAAAAATGTCTGGAGTAGCACTAAAGCAGGTAAAGCTGGGCTTTGTCAAGAAGAGATTTAGCTTGGGACTGGCTGTAATTTTTTTTTTGTTAAAAAAACCCTTCCTTTTCCTAGATTGGGTTAAAAACAACAAAGAGGTTTTCTGTTGAAGGGTTTTTTACAAAGTCTCTTTGACAAAGAGAGCAAAGGAGGAAAAGAGGAAAAAGAAAAGAATTCCACTTTGTAGATCTCCCAACACTTTCCCCCTGGAGAAGTTTCTAAAGAGACTGAATAGTGCCGAGCAGGCATGTCTTTTAAATAGACTGCCCCTGGCTGCCTGCCAGACCCTTGCTGCAATCTGAGATCCCAATGACACCTCAGCCTGAATTGGTGCCAGGAACCAGGGCAAGCTCAGTGCACACTCCAAGTGTGTGTGTGTGTTTGTGTGTGTGTAGGGAGGGGAGGGAGTGGGGTGGGGTGACTGTGCAGCTTTTGACTTCTAGCCTTCCAACGCACACCACCCAAAGGCATCCAATTGCCACCTTTATGCTGTGCAAGAAGAAATTGTGTGTGTGTGTGTGTGTGTGTGTATGT
Organism: Protobothrops mucrosquamatus; assembly: GCF_001527695.2. Taxonomy (NCBI): domain Eukaryota; kingdom Metazoa; phylum Chordata; class Lepidosauria; order Squamata; family Viperidae; genus Protobothrops; species Protobothrops mucrosquamatus. The sequence goes on along the minus strand of NW_015386499.1, from coordinate 1,037,361 downwards.
TTTCCTCCCTCTTCAAACTGCAGGGATTTTTTTCTTCTTTTTCAAAACATTCAGAAGTTCAGGCTCAACTGGTGTCATGCTTATTCTCAGTGCCCCCAAATTGTAAAGCTGTGTACCCACACTTTGGAGCCAATTTCATTCAAGTCATTGGGATTTTATTCCAAGTAAGTTTGCATAGGAATGGAGCAGCATATTAGATTGCCAACTTTTTTGTTGTTGTTGTTGTTGTTAATCACAAATTTGCTTCTATAATAGCTATAATGTGCAGGAGTTTGATAGTATTTGTTTCTCTGCCATGAGATCAGCCCTGTTGCTTAAGTCAAGATGTGGTGAAAAGCATAGACGCGAACCAATCATAATTGCGTGTGGTTAGCTAGCAATGTTCACTATGAAAGCGTAACCTTTGATCCACCTACCGTTACCTTGCCATCACTACATCTCCATGCCCCAAAATATTCCCAAGGGCAGGATGGGTTTCCTTGTGCAGACTCTTGTTGTCAGGCAGGGGATGCATTGCAGCTGGGCTGTAAACTAAAGGTCTCCTTGCAGGATCAAATGTACACCTACTCTGGAATCATCACAGGCTTCATGGGTTTTCACGTGATGGGCGTGGCTATATATGGCAGGATATGGCCCTGCAAGACTAAGACCTGCGTGGCGGATTTCACCAATGTGCAATCTGTCCTGTAAGCCTGAGCCCCTGAGGCTTTTGTTGCCACTCTGTGTTAGGGTGTATGAGATAGATGGAGATAGATACATGATACCCTCCTCCCCCTTCACCATAACTGACTTAAATTGAAAGCAGGAACTGGGGGCAGAGAAGTGGGGGGTGGGAGGAAGGAAGAATCCATGGAAGTGAACCCCGTGGGGAGGGGAATCAGTTACAGTGTATAACAAGGGGATTTTGATTTGGTAGGGCACGTACTACAAAAGTTTTTTTTTTTCCTTCTTCCACCTTTCGCCTTGCAAAACATTCCAAAGCATCCCACAACTTGGAAAAGTTTTGCTCTTTGGTTCTAAATGTTAAGATGACCTTTAGGCAGTGGTGGGATTAAAAAATGCGAACAACCAATTCTCTGTGCGGATGCCACTTCCGGAAGTCCATCCTGGGCAACAAAAAATTAGCTACCGGTTCTGCTGAAGTGGTGCAAACTGGTTGAATCCCACCACTGCCTTTAGGACATTGCTTGACCTACGACAAGACAATACTCCGCTCTCTTCTTACTCATAGACAGAGCGAGGAGTATTAGTTTGCCTTTCCAGGACCCTAAAATTCAGCAACTGTTTAGAAAAAGTACACCCTCCCCTTTCTCTCTTTTCAGCCTTTTCCTCTCTAAGCACAGTATAGCCCAACTCTGCTGTAGTTTTGCCTTTTGCCGAATATCTGGAAGGTGGCAATGAATCATTTAAAGGAAAACGGGGTGTGTGTGCGTGTGATTGAGAGTCTTTTTTGTTTGTTTGTTTGTTTGAGATCACAAACAGACCTCTCCTCTCTTCCTCCTCAATTTAGATGCCAGCCCTTCTTCTTGCAGCCTGGACAGACCTGTGCCTGCATTACCTTATTTCTGCCACTAGAATGCACCCTTATCTATGATAAGTCCTTGAGCCTCTCTGCAAAATGTATTTTAATGCTTTTCTGCTAACCTGACTACACTTGAAGCTTTTTTACCTTGCCTCTCTCTCTCTCTCTCTCTCTCTCTCTCCACTTAGATGTGATTACACCCCTCAGAAATTAATGAAGCAATGGGGGGGACAGGGGGGAGAGCAAGTTGCCCAAATAGCGGTCAGTTTCTTTCTCTATGTGGAATCTGGCAAATCTCCAGAAACTAATGGAATACTAGCCCCTTTGATGATTCATGAGGTGTGGCTCCATTTTCTCTGATAGAGGCTCTGTCTTCTAATGCCATGTGACAGGCAGAAACTCAACTGATGCAAGCATATTCAACGTTGCAATTCCAAGTGGGAGAAAAGTGGAAGACGAGTATCTGTGGTTTCTGATAGTGAGTTTGCTGATCTTCAATGGTGGGTACATGTCCATCCCTTGCTTACAATTCCGTGTCTTACCCCTTGGGCACCTTCCACCACTGATGGGCATTTGACAAGTATCTTCTCATTACAAAGAGTTTTGCCTCCAAGTCCCTCCTAGCAAAATCCAGGAAGAAAATTTATATTTCAAGCATTTATGGCCTGATAAGTGTGATTTTTTCCCCCACAGCTAGGAAAAAGTCTTCTGAATAAACAAAGGTCTGGATCTATCTTACACTTCTCTTACCTATGTTACTTGCCAAGTGACCAAGAAGATGATCTTGGTCTAACTTATCAGCAGAAATCTACTGCTGATGCTTTTCTCAGCACAAAGATAAGCATTTTCAAATTATCCTTGGGGCAGAGAAAGTGTAGCCTTCTGCATCAGCTGATCCTGCTTTCAGCTTGGTTTTCAGTGGTAGATTGGTCATGACTCTGTGTTCAGTGGTGGGATTCAAATATGTGGACAACCGGTTCTGTGTGTGGATGCCACTTCCGGAAGTCCATTCTGGGTCTGGGCAACAAAACATTAGCTACCAGTTCTGCTGAAGTGGTGCGAACCGGCTGAATCCCTCCACTGTCTGTGGTTGATAATACTATTTGATCTGCTTTAGATGGGGTTTTTTAAAGCAGACATTTGAAATACGTAGCTGGTCTTCATTTCCCATAGTCTTTATCTACTGTCAACTATGTCCTGGATGACTGAGAATCTCCATAGACATCTTTATCTACTGAACATATTTGGTGGCAAAGATGACTGCCACTACACTTGGAAAGCCACATGGCAGCTTGGAGGGCAGGGGAGTGCTCTTGACTCTGATTTTGGCTCTGTTCTCAAATTTTTGAATGGCATCCATGAATCTAAGTATATTTATCAACTTTGGTAGGAGTATTTTCCAATCAATGTTAAATCTTCCCGTGTTCTGCCTGCAGGAGTAATTTCCAGGATAAATTCCTATGTCGTGCATAGGTTTAATACCTCTGCATGTGTTGGATTCTAACCACTGTCAATTCAGCCACACTTCCAGAAGTCAAGAGATGAGATGGGATGGTTTTGAAGAAGTTTCAGAACCCAGGATTCTCCCCTCCTCCAATTCCCCCCCCCAGGGTACTGTCAAAGTGTAGCGAATTCAACCTGGTCTCTATCTTTTTAAAGCTACGGTAGAAGTACAACACAATTATTTATGTAGTGGTCTTAAAGGGAGGAAAGTGCAAAACGTGCAATCCATTTACCAACACCTTTTTGCAATATTAGGTCCCTCAAAATGAAGGGGCCAGGATTTTCAGGATTCTTCCGAAATTCTGGAGGATAGGTTGCGATCTTGTTCCTCCAAAAAAGACTAACTACGAGTTCTGATTCGTACACTTCTTTTGGCATATGGCTCAGCCCTTTGTGTTGTTAGAACTTAGGAAGTTGCTAGCGATCCTCATTTGGAGAAAGGCCTTCAGAATTTACTTCTGAATGTATAGGATTGCGCTGCTAGGAAATCACTAACTGCATTATATTGACACGCTTTCAGGATAACCTTTTTACTGATTGGAGATAAAAGAACTTTCTTGAGGGAAGTCCCATCATACATTTTAACTGGGGGGAGGGGAAAATTCCATTCGTCAGAATTCAAGCAGATGCAATTGATTTTAATCCAAGAAATAAAAAGGTTTTTTTTTCATAACGTGATCCTAAAATTGAAGCTGTTCCATATCAAAAGCTTTTTTGGCATCTAAGAAAATCACAGTCAGCATTTCAAGATTTTTAAACTGAATTGTTAAAATATGCACTGTTTCAAGAGTGAAGTTGTTCTAACTTTTTTTTTAAAAAAAATTAAATATTTATTTTCCCTGAAAAGTATCTTGTAGAATTAATAATCAAGAAACCCATTAAAATAGTTTTACATTTTTATCTCAGGTTGCTCTTACTTTAAGAGTGAATGCTTCTGTTTATACAGGTTATGTAGGTGTAAATATTATGGACCAATGCTTATGTCTCAATTAATTTACAGACTTAAGAAATACAGAAGTGAAATCTGGACTGTCTGGTGAAGAACTTGTCCTGATCTATTTCTAGTTGGAAACTGGGAAAGGAGTTTCAGCATTTATTTTTCTTCACCACTCACTGGGACCAGATACTTGCTCTCTGAAATAAAGAACTGAATTTAGTGTTCTGTGTATTGCATGATCCATCAAGGTCTCTAGATACATTGTCCATTATTCTTGCTTCTGAATACATGATTGGAGTTCAATGCACCACCTGTTTGTAGGATCACAAATAAAAGTTTTAGCTTTGCAAATTCAGATGAAGAGATACTGCATTTATTTTCTAGAAAGTTTGACTTGATATGTATTCTGGTTTCATGTTACATCAGACCTATCCAGGGCCATGAAGAAGGATAGATGACTCAAGGATAAGAACTTTTTCTGAAGGGTTTTTTAAAAAACCAGGATACCTTTATAAGTAAAAATAAAAAAAAACAATATATTTTTTTAAAAAACACAAGTTAAATAAAATTTTACACACCTAAGAAAGACTGATCATGCTTTTTTTTTTTTAAAAAAAGAGCAAGGATAGTAGTGTTTCTTAGCAACTTACATATCCCTCTTCTGAAATGTTAGAAGACAATGCCAACAAGTGAGAATAAAATGAGACAATGATAGGAGAAAATGAATAAGATTTTATTGGCTAACCAAATACAATTAGGTAATGAAAGTGGAAAGGAAACGGGCATTTATATATTTGTTTTCTGTCAGTGTGGTCCTAAATCTCACTTTTCAAGGTCAGAGACAAAACATCAGCCTCAGAAATTGAAATCCAATCTAATCCTCTTCCTGGGAGAAATCTGACATTAAGCATTCAAAATTCCCTGCAACCTTCATTGTTGTTTGTTTCCAACATCAAAAAACGCCTACTGTATATTGGAAAGGCCTAAAGGGGAACATGGTGAGAATTGGCCATTACTGGATTGTGCCACAGTCTCCAGTTTATTAAAATGTAGTCTAGTTTTCAACTACTTTAAATATATTTACTCTCATTATTTGTACTAGGAAGGATTTTTCTTAACAACCATCCCAAAATATCACAAAGCATAACAATGCTACCCCTCCTGACTTTCACATACAGCATTTATTCTTGGTTGGCAAGGCCACAATAGGGTTAATGTTGCTGGCATGGGAACTGTTCAGTGAATGAATTTGTATGACTGCTGTATGAATACAAAACTGACTAAGATGTTTTAGAAACTGGCCATCTGCTTTATGACCAAAGAGATCAATGAAAGGACTGCATTGAATGTACCGAATCAATCAATACATTCAAAATGAGATACATTAAAAGACATCTCATCTTTAAAGGGAACTAGGAAAAACTAACCATTTTTTTCAAAAAATATAGAATACAATAGCTTCCTCTCTATCTCACACATTATACCATGTCACACCACACACACACACACACACACAGAGTCTTCTAAAACTGTATTCTGACAGTGATTTACAGGAAGCACCCTCAGCTCTGATATGAGCATTACATCCTGCAACTGTCCCACCAAAATGAGCATATTTCTTTTGGGAGGGGGCTGGGGGGGAGAGTAATTATGGATCCTTCAATTTAAAGCTGGAAGCACTCTAAAAACTTGTCAATCTGGTTTGACTAGAAGCTATAATGGAACAGGTACAGACTCAGGCACCTGTCTCAGAAATGGATATACTGTATATATACTGTTAGCAATGAATGCTCTTCAGTGTTGCCTCCAGGTTTTTAGAAAAAAAAATGTCTATAATGTGGGGAGGTGATAATTCTGCCAATAGCAGCATATTAAAGCCGATGGAGGAATTGCAATTCCCAGATACAGTTCTGAGGGACTCTGGTGTTACTGGAATGGAAAGGGATATATTTTTCCTGTTCATTTGTATTCAGTTCTCAAAGACTGCTTGAACAAATCCCTGTAAGTATTTTAGCAAGGTTTTCAGGGCTGAGAAAGAGTGGCTAGCCCAAACTCACTACAGTAGTTCAAGGTCAACCAGTTGGCTTTGTGCCTAAGGTAGGACTAGAACTCACAGTCTCCCGGTTTCTAACCTCATGCCTTAACCCAGTGGTGGGATTCAGCCGGTTTGCACTGGTTCGGCAGAACCGATACCTAATTTTTTTATTGAGTTCAGTGAATCAGTTATGATAAATTAGTGTTTTCCAGAACATGTCTGATTTTCGTTCAACTTCCTTCCAGGTATGGAAAAAAAAACCTCCCCAAAAGTCCAAGAGAGGAGCGACAGAAAACAAACGGTACCTTTGATCATGTCACTCAGGCAAAAAGTAGGTGGTGCTTCTCAGAGGTAATATCAGGAATGGAAGCTTCATCTCTCTAGTTTCCTGATTGGTGCATACGGGAAAGGGGACAAGGCCACCAAGTATTAGCTGGGGTTGTGGCTCTGGAACTTTTTTCTGTCTAGCTCTATATGAGTGCAACTAATAATGACCAGGAAAGCTCTTAAAGGGCTCTGTTCTGAGAACTGGTTGTTAAATTATTTGAATCCCACCACTGCCTTAACCACTACACTGAACTGGCTCTCTGTTAAAAAGGTAGTCTGATCTAGAAGCCCTTAAAACCTATTTTGAATTGTTCAGCTGTATATAGCATTACACAAACTGAAATAGGCAATGCTCTGTAGCTGCAACAGCTAGTCTGGGCAGAAGATTGGAACTGTGTGAGAGAAAACAGGTCCCCTTGTTCTCCCAGCCATCCAGTATAAAACCTCTTAGAATCTTGATTTGCAAGGATCAGAACTGCATGTGGAGCTGATGGGATTGCAGTGGTTTCCCACTTTGTCTGCCAACGTGTGAGAGCTGAGTAATTGAGATCTATTGGAGGACATGGGTCTCCAACATCCCACTTATTCCTGCCATGTCCTCGATAGGAGTTGTAGTTCTCCACATTCATTCCTAGTGTCAACGCTGCTAACATCGGATGTTCTTGCTTTGACAACAGATGGAAATGTAGCCATCTTTTCTCTTTCGCTTTTAGAGTTAGTTGATGCTGGGAGGGGGGATGTGGATCAGAGTCCAGTTAGTCATAACAATAATAACTCAGCCGTGGGAATCAAGGTTATTGCGCCCAGAGTTGATAAAGATTTGTCGGGCTGGAGAGCTGGGGAAAAAGCCCGTGCTTCAAGCTAATTGGGGAATGTGATTTATGGCTGTTAATTGGAGGAGGGAATTGTGCTTTACTACTTTGTGCCTAGGGGAGGGGAGTTCAGTTTTTGGCTTTAACTATGTAGTGCTGATATTTTGTTTCTCGAATAAAAGATTCTTTAAGGTAAACAATGCCTTGAAGTTCTTTTGAAGAGTTTCATCTGTCGGAACCATGACACCTAGATTTTATCAGGCATAAATCAAACTTTGGAAGTTTCTATTTATCTGGAACTCCAAATCCAGGAATTCATATGTAAATGGAATCTGCTGGATTGATTAACATAACCTTTGTTTATTTTGGGATGGGAAGATATTTTCTGATAGTAAGAGATTTAAAAATCTTCCTTAAATATGTGAGGAAAAATGAATCCATGAATTAGATAACTTAATCCTTGCACAGACACACATTATCTTCCAAATATTCAGAATTTGGACATAATTTTTAAAGTCTCTCTTGCTACAATATTTTTTTTTTCAATGCCCGAAACAAAGCAAGAATGTGTTGCATGATACAAGGGCTCCCTTTTCAATAAAGCAGCATGACTAGGACTTTTGTCTGTGTTTGTTGCAATCATCATGGTCAGGGCTAGGGGGCATCTGGATTCACATCTGCTGCAACTGGAAATCAGTTCACAACCTGCCTCACATAATCATCTCCTCCTCCTCCTCCTCCTCCTCCTCCTCCTCCTCCTCCTCCTCCGCTGTAGACTCTAAGCAAGTACAGCAAAAAGGGTGTTGACAGCAACAGTGTTTGGGCTGCTTAAAGGTCCCTTAGGAAATACTGACTACTGGTGAAAGTCCCCAGGACGTGGATCAATGAGTTCATTTCTGGCCCAGGATGTTGACATTCCCTAAGAATGACATTGTTACAATAAAACACCATTTAATTTTACCCATGATTTTACCCCTCAGATCTTACATGGATTTTGTGGCCACGCTTTTACATCTTCTGTTCCAAGGTGATGAATCTTAAAGTGTGGCCTGCAGACAATGGTTTCAATCTTCCCATGTTCACAGGCCTTAGCCCATTCTCTCCTCAGCTCCACCTCTCTCCCACACTAAAAGTTAATTCATATGGATGGAGCGGTAACTCAAAACGGTTTCCTTCAAGCATACTAATGATAATGATAATAATAAGTAGATAACCTCGATGACAATTAAAAAAAAACAATTGGGTTATGATTGTTTTTCTTATTATCTCCTATCTCTGTTTCTCTGCCCCTTTAGAAGCATGTTTCTCAAAGTTTCTGCAATCACTAAATAAACATTTGGAAAATGTGAAGACCACCCAGTTTTAAACAAATGCTCCTCTCCCTAAGTTTCTATCTTTAAATGCATGTGAGTTCACATTTTTTGGCAAATAAGATAATGACTATGGTTGCATCTGTGTATGGCTTCCTCTCCCTACAATTTTTAAAGGCCTTTTAAAACTAATTTTTGTACAACATTTTTAAATCCCAAATTAAGTGTTTATTTACCACTTGAATCATTTTATGTACCCCATGTGATAAGAACAAGCTCTCTTAGCACAAACCTGATGATCAAGATGTTTGTCAGTAGAAATCTCTGAGTATCAAGGGCAAGTAGTCCTTCAACCTAATTAAAAAAAATTTTTTTAGATACTTGTCATTGTATTTCTTATCCACTTATTTCTTTTGGAGTTGCTTGAGCAAAATCCCAGTGCTACTTAGCACAGCACATGTAGAGTTACTGTTAATAAGTGCACTTGAGCCAATTCACTGCAACCAGTTTTCTGAACGTTATTTTTTCCATTGCTACCTGCATTATCATTAGAATGCTCGAAGGAAACAGTTTTGAGTTTCCGCTCCATCCATATGAATTAGCATTTAGTGTGCGAGAGAGGTGGAGCTGAGGAGGGAATGGGCTAAGCTAAGGCCTGTGAACATGGGAAGATTGAAACCATTGTCTGCAGGCCACACTTTGAGATTCATCGCCTTGGAACAGAAGATGGAAAAGTGTGGCCACAAAATCCATGTAAGATCTGCTTATCACGTTCCTCTTTGCCAGGGAAAGTTTCTGAGGGTAAAATCATGGGTAAAATTAAATGGTGTATATCGTTTGCTTTATTCCACAAAAAATAATTTGTCAGCCCAATTCTGTGCAGCCAAATATTGTCTTTATCGTATATATAATGGTGAAAGATTGCTGGCTCTCTTTGGGGCCTCCCACGTGGCCCACACCAAGTGCCAAAGCCATCCTTCACCAAATATTCTTCCTCCGTGCTAATTTTGCTGGCCCCTTATTACTTACTGCTAGGTTGAGAGGGAGTAATGTTTTCTTCTTGAGCTAGTATAGAAGTTTAGTGTTCTGTCTGATCTGAAAGGTTGTGGGGCTTGCATGAATGCCCGAGAGACAGCAAATGAATTTGAAAGAGATGGAGTAATAATAGAGATGTCCTGCAAATGTCTCTTTTATCCTGCATCTTTGTAGATACGGCACTTAGATCTCCATTTTATGACTTCCCCAACCAATTCCTCACTGCTCTCCAGTGCTTTAGAGAGAAGTCAAGCCTACAGGCAGAGCACAGGGTTCTCTCAATGCAAAAGAAGTGGCCTTTGCTATTGACTTTGGTTCCTCTCTGAAAATGCAGGCAGCATATCTAAGGACTATACAACTGTTTTCAGACAGGAGCTAAATATGAACCCCCCTGCATCTGAATCCTGCTTTCAAGAAAAAGAGTCTGCAAGACTTTCAGCAGATACCCCAGTCTTTTATAAACCAGTGCCATTCTGCTGATAAACTTTGGATACTTTTCCATGTTATCATAAATGTCCAGAGTTTCTTGATAGTGACATGGGCGGCATATAAATTTAATAAATAAAATAGATAAAAGGGGAAGGGAAATCATTCATTCTATTTTAATGTACTTAAATACATAAAAGGTGACATGGGAGACATTTAAGTTTAATAAATTAATAAATACTTCTCTCCTTTTTGGATCAACCAACAGCTGTGTAGCATAAAGTTAAATTAAAAACTAAAAAGGTCAAAATAAACTATGAGTATCAAAGAACACATTAAAAAAACCATTGGCATCATGCAGTAAAAACACTAAGGAGCATCAAAAAACACAAAACCTACTGGCAAAATAAAGCAATGTAGAAATGTGAAAGCCTTCCAAACAGTTTTTTTTAAATTTCATTATTTCATGAAATTTCATAAAGATCTTGGTGATGAAAAGGCCAGATGTAGATGTTGGGCAAGAGTTGTTTAGGAATAGCAAGGCATAGTGAAGCGCCACAATTGAAAAGAAGTTGTCTTCACCATATATGGCACTTACAAAAAAAGATAAAATATAAAATAAGGGTTTTAAGTTCCAGGAAGGTAAACATGGGAATAAGTGTTTCTTCGGGTCACCTTCAGATCAAATCAGGTTTTTAACGTTAAAGTCAATTCATGGGATTGAGTCCAGAAATGGATTGGTAGTCAGTGCAAATGTCAACATCTTGACACAGTGGTTGTATTACAATCGGTGTGATCCAGGAAAACATGGGGCTGTGAATCACAGCTTGCCACACAACAGCTCTTTCCCTTTTGACTATAATACCAGGAAATACATTGTATTTAACCATGTGGGCTGAGTTTTGCTTCATGGGTCACAGACTTCAATGTGATGAAGTGCTTAGCATGACATATTAAGACCGAAAAAAATTAAGTTTGTCTTTGCACTAAGCCATAAAAATAATTTTATTTATACACTTAACAATTTATATAGCCACCTATCTAGCCAGTGGAATTCTGGGTGGCACACAGAGATAAAAACATAATGCCAGTTCGCAGAAAAACCCAGAAAAACAAATATTTTACCTTAGAGGGAGGTTATATAGAAAAGAAAATGGCCAACTTCCCTGCTAGAAGGAAGTTATACCTATAATAACAAGTAAATTATACTTACAAGATATATAGGCCTGGCCAGTTACACTGATTAAAATCTCAACGTGACACTGTTCAGGTACTCAGTCACGTAAAACACGAAGGTGTTTATCTGCCAAGACACAAGATACTAAATTTGGTTTGTTCTAATCTTGGCTAGTGTATATTTTAACATATTGGGTGGATTCAGCCTGTTAGTTTATTGTTAGACCTAGCATGGAACCAGAACATTCTGTAACTAGGTTATGTTTATTGTGCCAACAGACTTGACCTTGTTCAGGCCAACCATCCCATCTCTTAGTCAATTAATTCACTTATATTGTATCAATCGATCATCTTAGGTGATTAGATCAGCCATACAGGTTAATAGCCTTCCCAGCTGTTAGAAAGGAGGCTGGGAAACTATTATTTTCCTCCAGCTTCCTATTATCTCCATACCCTCCCACCTACCAGGGAAAAAAATGTAAACAATCCATAGTAACTGGATAAGAGAGCTACAGCTACAGGCATGATTAATGGGACTGAATACATGCCCAGATTTATTAGATTTTATTTTTGGTCAGCTCAAAGGTCTGTACATGACAAATCCTCCCATTTTCCTTCATACCAACAAGCCTCTGAGGTGGGTTGGGCTGAGAGAAAGTGACTGGCCCAAAATCACCCAGCTGGCTTTCACACCTATTGGAGAACTAGAACTCTCGGATTCCTGATTTCTAGCCCAGCACCTTCATCCCTACCCTAAACTGACTGGCTGTTTCTGCCCCACTGTTGTTGTTTTTTACTGCCCACAAAGACATATGCTGGGCCTCTCTAGGATTTTATCTTGGTTTTGGACCTTCAAAGAGACTATATATTTGCCAAAAAGTCATTTGCACAGCACAGAAGGAATTAATTTAATTCCAAACAAACCCACGTGTGTTTGGGCTAAGTCTATTTAATTCTGGGTTAATTAGCTTGCCCTTTTTAGAATTGCAAGAAATGCTTAAAGAACTGTGTCTCCCATTTCCTCCCCCAACCCATTTAAGTGTGTTGTGTGAACAGGACCATAGAGTGCGGAGACATTTCTCTTTCTCCTCTTCATCTCACTTTTTTATTTGAAACTGCTCTCTTTGCCATCCGAAACAGAAATGCAGCTTGGTTTTCAACTGCAAAGTAGGGAGGGGAAAGGAAGAGAGGGGTTGTCTCCATCTGCTGAAGCCACAGAGATCGGCCTCCTGCTTATCATTTATTCTCCAAAAGGTGAGAGAACACAAACTGGGGTTGAAACTGGCTGGGGAAAAAGGAAAAGGACCAGCACCTGAAGAGCAGACAACAGCTGCATCTCATAAAAGCAAGCGAAAACTGCTGTCAGCAAACAGCAAAGGATATTGATTTTTTTTTTAAAAAAAAAGGAAGTATAAATCCAGCGTGGTCTTCTCAAAAGACAAAGACAGATGCTTTAACCTCATGAGTTCTCCAGGCACTGTGTAAATAATTTCTTTTACCATGCAATGAAAGTTAGGGGACTTAGTAAGACCATTGCTGGGAAGCTGGTTGAGCTTCGTTCCAGGTCTAAAAGAGGGTGTGAAAAGAAACTAGCAAAAATAGAGAAAGTAGGCGAATGGGCCTTTTAAGGCCCCTCTAGGGAATGAATGGAGCATTCCTGGATAGATTCATTATTATTTAGTTCTGTCCATGTGCATTGCAGTTTACAAAATCAAATAATCTGGTTTTGTTATATACTTTTTTTTTTAAAAAAAGGTATTTATTTATTTGCCTCCCCAGATTGCAGCACCTAGCTGCCCTTGGGTAATTTAGGAAGTTAAATAGTTGTCAACCCTGGTAAATATTTGAAAGAGGATTCACCTGGGAATTTCAGTTGAAAACATCCTATTAGAAAGCAACAGCAAGCCACTTCCCTATTATGCAAAGCAACTGCATGGATGCATCTAGGAAAGTCACCAGGAAGAGGGTGCGATGGCTCTGTGGTTAAAGCTGACTGGAGTGCTGCATGACAGGGTGAGCTCTTGTTACTTCCCCAGCTCCTGCCCTCCGAGCAATTTGAAAGCATACAAATGCAAGTAGATAAATAGGTACCACTTCAGTGGGAAGATAACAACGTTCTATACACCTTGGTGTATAGTCATGCTGGCCGTAATGCCAGTGTCTTCAGACAATGCTGGCTCCCTTGACTAAGAAACGGAGTGCCCCCCTAGAGTTGGACATGACTGGACAGGGGAAACCTTTACCTTTAAGTCACCAGAGGAGTCAAGCTCAGCTTGAAGGCAACTTCTTTTCATTTTACTATTTTTTTGGTATGCTATGCTTTTTGATTTATCTCCATGGGGCCCATCACAATCTGTTTGAGCACTCCAAAATTGCAGTAAATAAGCAAATGCTCCCGTTCCACTCTTGATTACATTTCAGAAGTGGAGGGGGGCAAGAAAAATGAATGGAGGAAAAAGAGAAACCTGAGCGATGAGTACATCTTTCCTTGACTTTGGGGCTTTGTTTCATTTGACAATGAGAACTAAATCACCAGAAAAGAAAGATCTCTTCAGGTCAGTCTGTTCTTCAGGAAGCTGAACAGGTCATCATTATCTCTTTTATGAGATGGTGTGTGGAAAGAAGAAACATCGGAGTGTTTCGTAGCTGAATGCTTGGATTTGTCTACTCACACATTGTTTCCTTACTGAAAGTGTGACAGAAATAAAGTATAGGAAATATATTTCCTATGTTGCCTTCCATAACAAGGTCCCAGCATTAAGAGGAGAGCCAAAAATCTTTCCAGGCATTCAAAAATGAATGTGAGGAAAGAGGTAGCCCTACTCCCCTTCCCCCCGTTTCTCATATTACTTCCTCCAAAGGTTACAGTGCCCCACAGTCATAGCCTGTGTATGAGAAGCAACATCTGCTGTGAGTATGCCCTCTTCTATATATTTAAGAAATCTGCAGAGATACTAATCTTGTCTCTGTGTGACTGGTGGTCTTACACAGATCTGTCCAAGCTGCAAAGCTGAATGGCTGCCCCAAATCATATTGATGCCTGAGACAAAGGACAAGAGGCACATCAGCTGACTCAATATACAATAGTCAAACTATTGTTTTAGTTTCAATACTTGGAAAGGTTGGAAACTTCAACTGCTAGGGACTTCAAGGTAGCTTAGCTGTTGTAGGACTCATTCAAAAAAATCAACCGTTTGCTGTCTGAGATGACTGTTCCACTCCACCTAATGGCAGGACCAGCCCATGTCAGCTCTTCAGGGGTATTCAAGCTCTGCAAGAAGACTAGAACTAAGCTTTATTGAAATAGGCTATATTAACAGAAACTTGCAAGTCTGATCCTGTCCCCCACCCAACCCCCTACTTTTATTCCCCATTGAATCAGAGAGAAGTCAGACTGAGTCTCTTCCCAATATTACCTTCTTTTCAAGGACTCAAGGAATTCTTCTGCCCTTTTTGTTTTTACTTCTGTTGCAGTATCCCCATGATCAGATGATCAAAACATGGGCACTTGGCAACTGGCATCTGTTTATGACAGTTGCACTGTCCTGAGGTCATATGATCACCATTTGAAACCTTCCCAGCTGGCTTTCAACAAGCAAAGTCATTTGTTTAATGACACATGATTCATTTAACAACTGCAATAATTTGCTTAACAACTGTGGCAAAGGGTCATAAAATGCAACAAAACTCACTTAACAACTGCCTACTTAGCAACAGACATTTTGGACTCATTTTGATTGTAAGTTGAGAACTACTTGTATTTGGAATACTGTTTAAGTTTCCTAAGTGCTCTCATAATTATGGTCTGTTGCTTGATTAATACTCATTACACTTGTCACAGATCTGGACTGCCATGAGACATAATCAAACTTAAAGGCCATATCCTGATATCCTCTATGATCTTTCTATCATACTATATTTTTACTCATATCTCCATTTTTTCTGTTAGTATTCCTTACTGTACACCTATTTTATTAGAGTGCCTTGCTCTCTATGGAGAAACATTAGAATGTTGAACTTTACACTGTATTAATTCCTCAAAAATAAATGAAGGAATCAACTATTGCATGGTTCTTTGAATAACCTAAAACTTCCATTTTTTTTCTCCTTTTAACAACCCTGTAATCCCTTGCATTGGGGTGGAGTAGGGGCAACTGAACGGAGATGAGCATGTACTGACTGGATGCCCTTTCTGACACCTATGCAAAGTTCACAGCATATATATATATATATATATATATATATATATATATATATATATATATATATATATATATATATATATATATATATATATATATATCTGCCCAACCTATCAAAAACAGTACCATAAAAAACAGATTAGAAACACAAGTTAAGATAGACAAGAAAATGGTAAGTGAGCACCTATCCAGCCTAGAAGAGTTCAAATCACCAGGACCAGATGGAGTACACCCCAAGGTTCTCAAGGAACTGGCAGATGTGATCTCAGAACCACTGAACTATATCTTTCAAAGATCCTGGAGCACTGGGGAACTATCAGAGGACTGGAAAAGAGCTGATGTAGTTCCCATCTTCAAAAAAGGGAAAAAATGTATGTATGTATGTGTATGTGTGTGTATGTGTGTATATATTGCATCCAGAGAGAACTATCTGCCACTATCTAGAATCAAACTTACAATCTCCTGATTGTGAGGTGAGAGCTCCATCTCTAGGCCACCATGCTACTTTCAATCTAAAACTTCCATGGAACTTGTATTTTAATCAATTAATTAAAAGATGCCTCTTTTTCCAATCAGTTGTAAAGCACTGGCTTGGTTTAGAGACTTCGGTCTCATGTCAGCTCTTTTGCACACAACTCTCTTCCACCAAAGCATTGTCTGTATGGCTGGGTATTCTGGGATGTGTAGTTCCAAATACAGTTTTAGGAAGCATCACTTTAAGGAAGGTTGATCACAACTTTACACAATTAGCCTGGATTGAGTTGGCAATGGTGCAATAAGCAGCTACAAGGAGCGTAGGGAGCATTAACTTGTAAAACATTTTGAGACATACTGATGGCATAGCTGAGATGTGCAACCTGATACTTTGCATGTTTACTTAGAAGTAAATCCCAATATTTGACAACACATTGTCTCAGTTAAGTGTGCAAAGAATCACAGCTACAGGGTGCTTCCAGATGGTGCTATCCATCAAAAGATGTTGTGAAGTTTTTCTGTCTTCCCCATGTAATATATTTTTTCTCATGGAAAATGATGAGAAGATATGGTAGGCTTCCAAGTAGAAAACCATATTACCTGAATCATACACGCATTCATAGAAAGCTGTCATTGAAGCAGGATGACAGCACCAAAAATAAATAAATAAATCAGTGCCTAGAAATAACCTGAAAGGAAATTCAGATTTCCATACCAATCCCCCTAGTGAAAGATCCAGTCACCAAATACATCTTGTATCAAAGGAAATAGCTCATTTATTTAGGAATTGCTTGCTGGTTCAGGGATTCAGTGAGGAAATATTGGGAAACAAACACAGTTGTGTAGGCTAACTTTGCTCCTGGAGTCCTTGTTCATGGTGCCTGGAGTTTCATATCTTTACATACTGTGCACAACGTGGTAAGAGAGAGCTGCAAGCGTGGTCCCTCTTTGCTTGTCTTCATGAAGGTCAGTTAGTGGATGAGTCTTCCCCCCCAATGCATTTAGTCCCATGAATTTTAATGCTGACTCCCCTGAAAATGGAACTCGGGAAATAGGTTGATACATTCTACTAGCCAAAATGCTGCTTGTTTGGTTTGGAGTTAGCGTGGGATTTGAACCTAGCCATTGTGGTTTGTAAGCCATAGTTTATAAATTAGCACATAGTACAAACCCAGACAACTGTGGATTATTTAATAAATCAAGGCTGAACAAACGAAGACTTAGCACAATGTACAGAATAAGACAATATGTCCCCTTTTCTATCAAACTGTCATGGCCAGCGTATGTCCCCTATCCCCGTGGTGGTAATGTGAGCCAGCAGTTTGGAAGATCCACAAGGTGCTTGCAGATTTACAGAACGTAGAGGACCTGTGTGGTCATATGGTAAGTTCAAAGGTCCCTTATTCTGTTGGGCTTCTGAGGTTTGGGAATGGCTTGGCTTTGTGGAATCATAACAGCCTTCGAGACACTAGGCAGAGAGCCAGATGCCTGTAATGTCAACCTGTCATAAAACTGTTTATAGCTACAATCTTTCTTTACTGTAAACCTGCCATGAAGACTCAGCAATTTGGCAGGGTAACAAGTGTAGAGGCAGATGTGAAACATCTGGAGCTGTATGCAAGAGCATAATGTATATGTCTGGTGTTCTGCACTTGTCGAGGAATTTGGAGAGCTGACTTCTGGATGGACACATATACAAGTAAATGGAGAGAGGTGATATGGTGGAAACAAGAGAAAAGGCCTGGGTTAAAGTAAATCTGGGCAGAAATGGCATTTAGACTTTAGGTCTGAGGTGAACAACAACTATTATTATTATTATTATTATTATTATTATTATTATTATTATTATTATTATTATTATTATTATTATTATTATTATTATTATTGTTGTTGTTGTTGTTGTTGTTGTTCTTGTTGTTGTTGTTGTTGTTGTTGTTGTTTGCAGCCAGCAGAAATGGTGAATTTACAAATGAAATTCTGGGCACAGTTGTGCCACAGAATGGATACATGGCTTGTTATGTGGAAAGAAATATAAGGAAAATAATAGTGTCCAAAGAAAAAGAAAAGATATATTAACAACTGGCAGATTTAACAATTCTCTTATATTGCTATAAATGACTAAAACAAGGTAGGGACAGCTTGCAGAGCCTCTGGGTTACATGATCAGGAGGAGGGAGGGTGGAAGGAGGGGGGCTGAAGAATGGAGCAGTTGGCATCATTCCAAAGCCATTGCCCATCTGCCTCTTCCAAAGCTATGGCTGTGTGTGTGTGTGTGTGTGTGTGTGTGTGTGTGTGTGTGTGTGTGTGCACTTTCTGCATTTTTTTCTCTGCAGCCCTGAGTACGATCCCTAACCCTGTTTTCCAATCTGATCTTTCTTTAGCTAGCTTCTCCCCGCAACACCAAGTTTGGTCCTGTTCTGTTCTGTTTTCAGAGACTTATCCTGCTGACAGACAAAGGGCTGAGCTCCTTTACATAATTTCTTTCCAACATTCAGATTGGAAAGAACTTCTAAAAAGTACCAGGGATAGTAATTTTTATTTAGCACGTACTTTTGTCTAAGTGTTGCACAGTACCAGAAAGCCAATATCTGTAATAAAACAATATAATAGTGTCAGTATAGCACAATTCTTAAAACATATCAGCACAACCACAGTACTGCCTCCTGCAGCCTTGAAGGTTAAAAAAATTGTTAACACACTGAACCAACTCTTGATTGCAAAATGATTAGCTACTACTGGTTTATTGGAATATTGAAGGAAATGGAGATGAAATTGCTGATATCCAGTGGCAGGAAATGAAGAGAGAGTGTCCTAACCAGATATTGCCAATGTTCTCTGAATGTCTTTTGTCCATTCTGCTAATGTGAAACCTTTCTTCTTTTGCAGGTTTATGGTGTCTCTCCGGTCTACAATGTCTCCTGTGGGATGTATGGAGATGGGGAAAAAGAAGACTATATTAAACTACAGTCACCAGTCTTTGCTTACCTACCACTCATTCAACGACTGTTCCGAGTTACAACTGAGGTGCACGAGGAGACTTACAGCGGGTCCTCCAAGTTGTGGCCATCATAGCATCCCCACACACATGATCACAACTGGAACGCTTGGCAACCGGCACACAATTACAACAGTTGCAGCATCCTGCAGCTATATAATCACCATTTGCAGCCTTCCTTGCTGGCTTAGTGACAGAGTTCCCATTCTTAATTATGGTCATTAAGTGAGGACCATCTGTCTTGTGCTTTCACAATAATGCAACCAGCAGACCACATCATTTGGAAAGTGCAGGCCAGCTAACTAAAAATATGCACTGCATTCCCAGTTAAAAAGAGTAGAAGTAATGGACTGAAAATTCTAAGAAAGATACAATGAAGGAAAAAGTAATCCATGCTAAGTAGAGGGGCAGTGTACTGTTAAATGTATAACAGTCTCTCTGGTTCCAAAACACTAAGCACATATCAAAGACCTGAGGTCGTTGCCCACTACCCACATTACATAGTCCAATATGTAAAAACATTTTCTTAAAAGATGTTTTAATTCTGAAGTTGTAATTTCTTGGGTGAACTAATATAGTAATTGCCAACGCTGAAAGAATCAGATCAGAACAGAGCTTGCAGAATCGACAGTAACGTGTAGACTTCTCTAGGCAAAAGCAATCTCTTTCTATATATTTGAATAAGAAAGTCCCACAACTGTGACTTTCCTTTTTTTTTTTTTTTGTTATGCTACGGCAGGGTAATTTTGCTACCAGGAGCAGCAGTTGCAAAGCTTTAGAAAAGTGGATGTGTTGGAACGTGCCTCACAGCAGACTATTTACTAGCTGCACTTAAATCTCAGCTTTTCTCCAGGGGCTCATAGGTCTCCCTCAACCATATATTATCCTTACAACCCTGGAAGGTAAGTTAACCCCAGAGATAGTGGCTGCCCCAAAGTCACCAGGTGAGTTTCACATCTGAGGGGAGGAGAGAATTTAAATACGGTCTTTCCAGCTTTAGTTCAATACTCAAACCACTACATCACACTGGACAATTTTCTGCTGGTGTGCTTTGCATTAACTGCAGGGGAAATAGCTTGCCATGTAATGAAGTTATAATGTCCAGATGCTGAAGAGAATGGAGAGGAAGGGGAGGGGGGCATCAGTATGACAGAAGAGGGAGCCTCCAAGGTGCACTAAAAATGTGTACTTTATTAGGCTCCATAGATTTGGAGCACAGGCTTTTTGTTCAGGATACCATAGTCTTATGATGACTTTGCAATTAAGGGCGCCCTGACAAAGAGTCTTCCTTCAAACCACTCATTTCCAGTGCCCCCCTTGGGGACTTCCTTTGTTGCAGATGCAAAGCATCTGTAAAACCATCCCTGCAGAAGAGGGAAGTTTGGTTAATGTAAGTTACAGTGCAGGATAAAGCTGCTACTTAGATGAGAAAAAACAAAACACCAGCTCTTTTTTTTACATAAGGAAGTCTGGGGAAGGATTGGCAAAAATTGAACCTATAGCGCTATTAAAGGTATGAAGTTAGGGTGTTTTCTTGCATGTCTGGTTATTTCAAGTAGTAGCCCAGGTGATCTCAGTTTCCAAGGGTGCCCATGCTACCAGCATCATGCACTTTTTAATGGCGAATAATTGAGAGTACGAGGTGAATACTCGTTTTTCAGCCGGGGACCTCATTTTGCTATTAAGTGATATGTTGGGGGTCCCTACCTTCAAACGTGTGTAGACTGAAAGCAGGAGAGTGGGCAATACCAAAGGATGATCAAAATCATCTGCCTTTGATAGAACAGTCAGAAAAAAGTTTTTACTCAAGGAAATAGAAAGAAAGCTGAAAAGCCGTGCCAGCAACTTTGAGTAGCACATTTTGCCAACAAATTTCAGCCCAGCATTAGCCATGGCCTTCTGGAAATAAGTCAAAGTAGCCCCTTGGCCAAAACAACAGACTGTGGATGCCTACTTCTGGGGTATAGGAAACCAACTGTTAATCTTGTCTTTTGCCCAACTCAGGACAGTTCTCTCTTCAAGAATTGCTCAAAGGAATGGCCCATTTTCTCTCTGTGTGTAATACAAAGAGGCCTAGAGTGGTCATGGGGTTGTTTGGGCAATATTTGGAAAGGTAGATCTCATCTGCCAGAGACCTACATTCTGTGGGTCCCTGGTGGAAGGTCTTTTCTTCTGTGGTGTCCACCTTATGGAACATTCTCCCTCTTGCCATTAGGTAAGCTCCACCTTGATGATGATTTGGAAGTCCCCCAAGATCTGGTTGTGCCATCAGGGAACCAGACACTTTTTAAAAGATAGCTCCACTATTGACGTTGGAGGTGCTTATTTTCTCTCTGCTTGGGGATTTGGTTTTAATTAATCTTGCTTTTGAATGTTGATTTTTATATTTTTAAATGCCTGTTTTTATAGATGCATTGCTTTTGTCGGTTATTGTACGCTGTCCAGAGTCACTTTTTAGATGGGCAATTATATAAATTTGATAGACAGGTAGACAGACAGACAACTTTTAAATTGCAGGGAGGGCACCATAGGCTGCCTTGGGCAGGGCTGGGACTAAAGAGTGGGGCCATATGCATAGGGACATTTTTCATTTTCTTCTGGGGATGGGAAATTAGGAAATTTAGAATTTTGATTATTTTGTAAAGCATTTAGGCTTTGAAGTGAGTCAGTTTGGTGTAGTGGTTAAGGCACCAGGCTAGAAACCAGGAGACTGTAAGTTGTGGTCCTGCCTGATGCCTGAAGCTAGCTAGGAGGCCTTGGGAGGGTCTTCTTTCTCAATTCCAGAAAGCAGGCAATGGCTAACCACTTCTGAAAATGTTGCTAGGAAAACTTTTGTCCAGGCAGTTGCCAGGTGACTTGACAGCAAACCCCCCCAACAAAAAAAGGAGGGAAAATCCTTCAAGTGGTTGGAAATAGTGTCATGGACTTTCAACAAACATGCCTTGAAGGATTTTTGAGAATTCAGAGGAGGTCTGGAGTTACATGGCCTTGGGTAACTCACTCCTGATTAACATGCATGCATCTGAGGGATTCTGTTTTCCCCCAGTTATTTCCAGTCACTTCCAAATCCAGACCACATCTTTGGTGTACCTCATGTTCAACCACAACCTGAAATCTATAGGCTTTTAAAATATCTTGAGGATAAATCTTGAGGTGGAAGGTGTGCGGAGATATAAAGCCATTTTCAGGAGCATTGTGTGGGAAAAAAAAGATGTCTCCCACACAACACCATTTCTTTTTTTAATTTGTGGATTACTTACTTACTCCTTAAGTAATCCACTTACCTTTTAATCAAAGAATAAATAGATTTATTTTAAATATAAGCTCAACAGTTGACTATTAGAGTGCCCTTTGGCCAAGTGTAAAGTTTGTCCCTTTTCAGTTTTCTTGCATCCTTATGGGCAGTTGTATCTTTATTGTATGATGAGGAATCAGCCACATTTCCATTTATAACAAATGATTTTTTTAAAAAAAGGAGAGGGTAGCTAGCCAAAGATGAGAAGTACAATATCAGCCCATTCATACAACTAGCACACCCCAAATGATAGATTCAGTGCATACTACAGCTGAGTGAACACACAAAAAACCCTCTGTAATCTTGTGTCCCAAAAGATTGCCAAAGTTTGCTCTCTCAAGCTTTGTGTCCCTCTGAAAAAGAAATTTCTGTTTGATATTTATTCTCAGGCTATTTGAGAATCTTTTTCAATTTTCCTTGGTGGTGTGATTCTCTAACGCCCATTTTAAAATCACTTTGCAGCTTCCTTGGCTGTCTCCCTTTTCCAAACTTTGGGTTTTCATGAAGTGGGGGAAGCAAGAGAGGCAGCAGAGGACATGATTATATAATGATTATACAATGAAAAACAGAACAATCACATGTCCCTGTGCCCCTTTTATTGCTAAAATAATGCAGAGACGTTTCATTCTACCCATGGGAGCCCCACCCAGGTTCTCTTTTCTTTCTAAAAGAAAATTCAAAATTCTTTTTCATGACATTGAATGGAAATTGAAAGAAAAAAAAAGGACACAATTTTTCTGCAGAGCATTAATTCCTACATTCAGATTGCTGCTGTTTGTTTCATGGTGAGATGATGTGTTCAAAAGAAGACTGGTCTAAGACTGAGGTAACTAAAAAGCAGAATTTCAAAATCCAATCTGGGATGGTTACCGGGACCAGAGGTTTAGTCTTCTGAGCTTTCAGATTCAT
This sequence comes from Protobothrops mucrosquamatus, assembly GCF_001527695.2. Taxonomy (NCBI): domain Eukaryota; kingdom Metazoa; phylum Chordata; class Lepidosauria; order Squamata; family Viperidae; genus Protobothrops; species Protobothrops mucrosquamatus. Next base: position 1,014,403 of record NW_015386499.1, on the reverse strand, counting down.
ACTGGAACTTTTCTACAGGAATATGTGCTTTGGGCTATTCTGTGCTTCATATTTATGTGGTGCCTTCCTATTGGTTGATTGGTGTGTTGGTGGCCAGCAATTGGCTATTCCTTGTCTCATGCAACCATTTTGTTAGAGTCACATACCATGGATGTATTGTACTAAAAGCTTGAGATGTGAGATATGATTCAGCCTTGACAGTTTAACATGAGGTTGGCAAACTCAGGGTGGGGCTAAGGAGAGGGTGAAGAAAGACTTTCTGTGCTGGGGGGGGGAGGGAAGGAAGAACAATATAAGATGTTTGTCACAATGGATTAGTAATGAATGAAAATTCATGTGCTGAAATTGGTATCATGCCTTTGTCCCATCTCTCTTCACTCTTAAAGCTTTATGAAACATCATGTTCATAGAGATGGCATAACATTGTCCAAATTAATTAAATATGTTGAATCAGTTGAATACTTCAGTAGTGTGCACTTCATGTTTTGGGTTCATTGTCATATTTGCATTTGGCATTCTTTTCTCTCTCCAAAGGATATCATAGAGATTGATGACACAATACAATGAGTCCCATCAGAATGAGAAACACATGAGGAAGTTAAGAAAAGAATGTAGGTGTATTTCTTTTAGCCAGAGCATAGATTAACAAGATTAAGGTGATGGAACCCAGAATAAATTCTTTCTGATGTTGAAAACAATCTACTACATATAGTACGGCAGAATTTAAGAGACAAGGGACAGGGTTGCCACTAATTGAACAGAAGACATTTTGTCCTATACCTCAAAACCCAGAAATTTCCTTCAGGGCTTCTTTTCCTGGCATAGAGTTAAGATTTTACCAGATAGAACATTATTAAGACCAGACAATGACATGATGTGTTTATTTCAATGAAAATCATGAACTGAAATGGGGTAATCCAGACCAGGACTGCAACATTAATTCTTTGGCCTGTTCACAGTTCTCCTGAAAACTGGCATATTTCACACTTGTAGTGCTAGGGATGTGCTTCTATCCACCCTCATACAAAGTCAAATAAGGATGCTTGGAAAAAAAGGTATAGACTTTGATCATAATTTTCTAAGAGTAGCCACTATCATGAAAGAAACAAACATAGTGAATTCCTGGAACATACTCCTGTTTTGGGGTGGTAATTTTTCATCTGATGAAATGACAAAATGTGTTCACTGTTAATAGATAAGAAATGTTTGTTTGGTTTTATATAAGAGGGGAAATATCCTATTGCCAAGCCTCACATTTTCTTTTCTTGGTATATTACATGCAGTGATAATACATTCCTCCTCCTCCTCCTCCTCCTCCTCCTCCTCCTCCTCCTTTGAAGATTATACTACCTTGCCAAATCTGACTGGCTATGTGGCACTATGACTTCACTATAGTCATTATGTCATCCCTGAATAGGACTATACACTACAGAGAAAAACACAGCTTTTAAAAATGATTCCAAAGCAGAGCATCTTGGATTAAAAAACAGGCATACATAGTAAAAAAATATACAGGGAAGACAGTTTTATCTCCCCCAAAATCAGATTTTACCTTGAATTGTGTTTTGAGAATTTGGTATAGAGCTGATAAATATTTGTAACATCCATAGTTTAGTTTCAGCTGTAGAAATGTTCAAAGAAAAATCAGGCCTTGCATCCATACTCAACACCTTCATTTTATCTGTGAATTTTACTTGACTTTTGTGGGATGTGATTTAAAAAACAAACAAACCATAGAGACTTGATACTTGTCTAGAATTAAATGTTTAAATAATTGCTTAGGTTTAGTCAAAGGTAATGATCATTTTGTTTATTAACTGTATCGATATTGTTGCTCTGTGACAAAACATACAATTTATCATTAAAACTATAATGTCATACTATTAAAAATGAAAACAGTGAAAACCAAAATTTGAGACATGGATGTTTATTTAAAACATCTGAATGGAAAGGAATTCACCTGATGCTAAAAAGTCCATGAATATGACATTGAACAACCTCTTTGAAGTGACTATTCTATAACTGGATTGCCACTACATTCAAAGGAAGGAAAGGGATTTTAAATTTTGGAAGAAAGCATGTCTGCCCCCCCCCTAATCCTTTTCTCCAAGAATGGCCTATTTTTTTCCCCCACCATGAATTTTCCTTGCTCTGTCTTTCCAAATATATTACTAACGCATGTACCAGGAAACATTACCACTCTGATGGTTCTACAGAAAAAGTAACTATATCACATTGTAAAAGCTAGCTATCATGCAGGAAGTATGTCGATGAAGATTCTCAGACATCCAGATATAGTTGTTTCGAAGTTAAGTTATGGTAACTGGACTTCTTTTTGGTTTGAAATGTTTCGATGCTTATCCAAATAGCTTCTTCAGTTGGAGCAAGTTGGTTAGGGAGAACTTCACATATGTCCTCCAGGGTAGTTTCATTTCTCACCTAATCTGAATAGGCTCATTATAGTGAGTAGGCAGAGAATTGTTAAGAGTTGTTGCTCCTAAATCCTTTATCCTAGGTGAATCATTAAGTGGTGAACCTATGAAGTGGTGTTTATTTATTTATTTATTTATTTTACAAAATTTATATGCCGCCCTTCTCCCCATGGGACTCAGGGCGGCTCACAGCATGTTAAAACAATATACAAAATTACCCCTTCTAAAAACCAATTAAAATCCAAATATTAGTGGCTGTGACTATTTAAAATCATTAAAAATTATCCCTATTTAAAATTTACCCTAGGTCAGGCCCGCTTGTTGAAAAAGCCATGTCTTGAGGGCGCGGCGGAAGGTTAGGAGATCCGGAATCGTCCGGATCTCGGGGGGTAGTTCGTTCCAGAGGGTGGGGGCACCCACAGAGAAGGCCCTCCCCCTGGGGGTCGCCAGCCGACATTGCTTGGCCGACGGCACCCTGAGGAGGCCCGCTCTGTGGGAGNTTTGGCCTGTTCACAGTTCTCCTGAAAACTGGCATATTTCACACTTGTAGTGCTAGGGATGTGCTTCTATCCACCCTCATACAAAGTCAAATAAGGATGCTTGGAAAAAAAGGTATAGACTTTGATCATAATTTTCTAAGAGTAGCCACTATCATGAAAGAAACAAACATAGTGAATTCCTGGAACATACTCCTGTTTTTGGGTGGTAATTTTTCATCTGATGAAATGACAAAATGTGTTCACTGTTAATAGATAAGAAATGTTTGTTTGGTTTTATATAAGAGGGGAAATATCCTATTGCCAAGCCTCACATTTTCTTTTCTTGGTATATTACATGCAGTGATAATACATTCCTCCTCCTCCTCCTCCTCCTCCTCCTCCTCCTCCTCCTTCGAAGATTATACTACCTTGCCAAATCTGACTGGCTATGTGGCACTATGACTTCACTATAGTCATTATGTCATCCCTGAATAGGACTATACACTACAGAGAAAAACACAGCTTTTAAAAATGATTCCAAAGCAGAGCATCTTGGATTAAAAAACAGGCATACATAGTAAAAAAATATACAGGGAAGACAGTTTTATCTCCCCCAAAATCAGATTTTACCTTGAATTGTGTTTTGAGAATTTGGTATAGAGCTGATAAATATTTGTAACACCCATAGTTTAGTTTCAGCTGTAGAAATGTTCAAAGAAAAATCAGGCCTTGCATCCATACTCAACACCTTCATTTTATCTGTGAATTTTACTTGACTTTTGTGGGATGTGATTTAAAAAACAAACAAACCATAGAGACTTGATACTTGTCTAGAATTAAATGTTTAAATAATTGCTTAGGTTTAGTCAAAGGTAATGATCATTTTGTTTATTAACTGTATCGATATTGTTGCTCTGTGACAAAACATACAGTTTATCATTAAAACTATAATGTCATACTATTAAAAATGAAAACAGTGAAAACCAAAATTTGAGACATGGATGTTTATTTAAAACATCTGAATGGAAAGGAATTCACCTGATGCTAAAAAGTCCATGAATATGACATTGAACAACCTCTTTGAAGTGACTATTCTATAACTGGATTGCCACTACATTCAAAGGAAGGAAAGGGATTTTAAATTTTGGAAGAAAGCATGTCTGCCCCCCCCTAATCCTTTTCTCCAAGAATGGCCTATTTTTTTCCCCCACCATGAATTTTCCTTGCTCTGTCTTTCCAAATATATTACTAACGCATGTACCAGGAAACATTACCACTCTGATGGTTCTACAGAAAAAGTAACTATATCACATTGTAAAAGCTAGCTATCATGCAGGAAGTATGTCGATGAAGATTCTCAGACATCCAGGTAGAGTTGTTTGGAAGTTAAGTTATGGTAACTGGACTTCTTTTTGGTTTGAAATGTTTCGATGCTTATCCAAATAGCTTCTTCAGTTGGAGCAAGTTGGTTAGGGAGAACTTCACATATGTCCTCCAGGGTAGTTTCATTTCTCACCTAATCTGAATAGGCTCATTATAGTGAGTAGGCAGAGAATTGTTAAGAGTTGTTGCTCCTAAATCCTTTATCCTAGGTGAATCATTAAGTGGTGAACCTATGAAGTGGTGTTGATCTTCCTGGGGACTGATGCAAGAGCGGCATAAAAAAATGGGGGAACCAAATTCCACCCTTTGATGATGACCTTAACAATATTCTAAAGTAGTACTATAGGGAAGGAGAAAGGATAGACAAATCAAAGTACTGGAAGATGTTAGTAAACCAATCACCCTCTTTAGTACAGGAATCCAAATTAAAGCATCTCTAGTAATTTGCCAGCCAGACTTTGCCTATGTAAATCCAGCAAAGAGAAGCCAATGACATCTCTGAACAACAGGTTCCAATAATGAATTGGTTTTAGTGTCTATGGAGATACTCAGTCATCCAATTCATAGTTGCCTCACAGATGCTTTTTCACGAGGCAACTGGATTTTCTTGTTTTTCTTTGAAGATGTTTCTCTGAAGAAGCTTCTTGGATGAAAAGTGAAATGTCTTCAGAGAAAAACAAGAAAGTCCAGTTGCCTCTTCAGGACATTTTTGAGACAATCAGTCCTAGTGTTAAGAAACATTTTTTAACATTTAATTAGAATGTCCCCTCTTGTGCATTTATTCTCTGAACTGGAATGATAGAGAGTGTCTTGACATCCTTTTTGTTATTTCAAGAGTGCTGTAATAGCTTCCCTGACTTCTCTTCCCAAGGCTAAACATACCTTGATCTATTTGGTGTTCTTATTACTTTCTCTAAGTCTGCCCCAGTTTGTTTAAATTTGTCCTTAAAATATGATGTATGGAATTGGACACAATGTCCTAGATAGACCTGACTAATGCAGAACAAAGTGGACTGATTACATTCTGTGATTTGAAAACTACACTTCTGTTGAGGCGGACTCTAAGCAAATTTGTCTTTTTTGAATCCACATCACAATACTAATTGATATTCAGTTTGCAAACAACCAATTTTCCAAGATTGTTTTCACAAAAGCTATTGTTAAGAGTTTTGCATTTATTTTTAAAATGTCATTACAGTATGTTTTTCTCAATCTTTTTTTCCCTAATTCTAGTAAGATCATTTTGGATTAATTCTGACTTTTAATATAGACCAGTTCTCACCCAATTCGTTCTTCTAAATATTTGATAAGCCTTCCCACCACCTCCTGGATCATTGGAAATCTTGAACAATCCATAATAGTACAGCTGTTGTTTCCAGGGCTATATAGAGAGGAGGGAGGGAAATCCCCTCATCTTGTGCAATATCAACAGCCTCACTCAGAATAGCTATCCTTGCCACAGCACACATAACTATTAAATCACTAGAGGGGAAAGTCATGCATTCATTGAATCCAGATCTCCAGCACATATAATTTGCTACACATCCAATTTGCCCTGTAATTCATCATTTAATTCAGTTGGACTATCATTGCGTGTGTATGTGAATGTGAAGTAAGCTTTGGGTAAGAATGTGGTTTTGATGGAGGGCTTAATAGATGAGGTTGTTCAAAACCATTACACAAAAGACCTGAGTCAACACAGAGACATGAATACCTTGAGGTACGCTAACAAAAAAAAAAAGGGCCACTTGATTTTCTAGTGACTTGTTTTAGCCTGCTCTTGTATGCTGTGCCCTTTTCACTGATTTTGGAATTGCTTTTAATCACATATTTATTCTATGAATTTTTAGTAAAGTTATAAACTGGATCTACAGAAAAGTGGGGGAGAAATAGTTGAATGTTTAAGCACAGCAAAAATACTGCGGAAGCCGTGTAGGTTTGCTTTCTTTTAGGGTAGAATGGGTTAGTTAATGTACTTGTAACCTTGCAGCATAGGGGTTGTAAAACATGCATTATTGCACAATTTGAAGATAGAGAATCCTCTTTTCCTGACCAGACCATGGGTCCATTTTGCTTCGCTTTTCTTTTTCAGGGACTTAGAACTTTTAAAACTAGAGACGGCAATGATGGAGCTTGGGCCCTCCTTCCATGCCACTGGTCCTTTGTCTGCGAGATCCCCCTCTAGGACCAAATGGTATGTTTGGAAGAGCCAAAACATCTCACATAAACATATAATAAAAATGAGCCGTGCAAAACTGCTGTGAACAGCCCTGGAAGGCGAGATGACCTCTATACCTCATTAGCTCTAAATGCTATACTGTACGCTCATGTGAAAGCAACTTTTACCTAGACATGGAATTTTGAGGGTTTTTTTTAAATCCACTTTTTACCACAACCTTCCCATTTGAGAGATGAAAATGACAACATCCCCCAAAGCAATAGTAACTTCTCCAGCCCCCACCCTTTCTTAGTGAGTGTCTTAGTTCACAGAGTTCAAGACATCAGCTCACTCCTCAGAGTTAAGGCAGTTTCAGATAAGTTCATTGCCATCTGCCAGGCTCCATAGAGTGGCTTTAAATATTTCTAATGATATGGGGTGCCAGACTCACTGGAGCCAGCTTTTCCAGAAAAATCCTGTTGCATACAGGCTGCATGAACTATATAATTTGCTACTAGCCTTTTAAAATCTGAAGTCAATATCTATAAAGGCAGTGGTGGCGTGGGGAGGGGTGGGGGGTGGGGAGAGGAACCCCTTTGGAGTCAGGGTGATATGATCACACTCCCTCTGCAAGGAGCAGCTTTCCAAAGAACAAGAAGAGGGAAAAATAGCACTGATGTTCAGAATGACCCTGGCTTCCGATCTCTGAATCATTTTATGGCAGTTGGATGCCTTTTCAAGTGGGTATATTTATGTGGGTTTCATTTATGCTGCTTTTTTCCTCCTCCTGGATACTTAAACTTCTTTATAAAAAAAAGCAGGAAAATAATAAGGCAGTTGCAAAACCATTGCTATGTTGGCTCCAAAAGTGTGCTGGATCCACACAGTCCTAGAAGAACCACACAAATTGACTTGAAACCATGACTCTTGGCGGAAATGCATGGCACTGTTCCAGAGTGTTGTCCTTCTAGATTATAGCACTTGGAATAGCCACCTTAACACAGCCTGGCTCATGTGCCAAAGAAAAGGTTCCTGACTTACACTCAAAGCAAAGCGAAGGACATAATTTCTGTTTTAAATAGCCGCATAACAGGACAGAGTTTTCTTGTAATTGGGGCAGGAAGGATTCGAATGAAACATGGACTCGGTCTTTCCGTTAAAATCTACATTACAGTTCCTTAGATCTGTTCTTCCTTTGCGAGAGAGGCTCCTATTTATCCCTTCTTAGGGTGCTTTGGAATTTTCTTAGTTATTTTCAAGCTTGTTTGGAGATGATGGTGAGCACAACTGTTGCTGGTTTTTTATTAATACATTTTCTCTTCATTCTGAAGCTTCCCTGGCTTTCCACAATTCTTTCTGAAAATGTCCCATAGGGGGAATTTCCTTAAGTTGTCTTTTTTTTTAGCATTTTAATGGAAGTGTGGGTAGCCAGTGAGGCTGCAAATCATTAGGGTGATGGATATATAATGAGAGATGTCCTCATAATATGTACTCTGTGCTGAAATCTCAACAAAATTCTATTTTTCTTTGAAAAAAAATGTCAAAAGCATTACATTCAATGTAAATACTGGGGCGGGGGAAATCCAGGGTAGTTGTTCTGATAGCATTATTTTACATCAGGAGTCTTCAAACCTGGCCCTTTTATGACTTGTAGACTTTAACTCCTGGAATTCCTCAGCCAGCGTGCCTGGCTGAGGAATTCCGGGAGTTGAAGTCCACAAGTCATAAAAGGGCCAAGTTTGAAGACCCCTGCTTTACATACTTTCAAGTATCTGAAGAGGAAGAAGATCTAAGAATCAGGACATTTCTATGTCACTCATGAATATATCACAAATCAAACAATGAGGCAATGCAAAGATGGGGACTAAGTGCAGGCACTGATACAGCTCTGGTTTTGAGCAAATAAGAACCTAAAATGATTGTGATGAATAAAATTGCTTCAGTTTCACCCATGGAACACTTTTGCAGATTATGTGCACAGTTGGTTTAAAATTTAAAATATTACTTTAAAATGTATTTTTGGGGGCGGTTCCAGTCATGCATAGCTAAGCATTTCCCAAATCAACATTCCAAACTACTGAATTCAATGGATAAATCATCAATATGAATTGACAATAAATTTGATCAGCACACCACTATTTTTCCAAGGTTCCTCTGGCAATGAGAACTGGAATGCTGTCTGCCATATGCCTTTATGAGCCTTCGTCAGGCTTTCCTGTTGAAGAGGGGATACCAAATTCAGAGGAATCAGAGCTGATGGATTTTTCAAAATGCTTGAATCTAAATGCTATCAACATATATGTTTTGGAGGTTTGTCCTATCCTGCTCATGATCTTTTAAGATCTTGGTGACTCAAGAGACTATCTCCCAGATCTTCAGTGTGCACTGCAAGTAACAGTTTATCCTTTTGGATAAAGATACCAGAGAAGAAACAATAATAATAATAATAATAATAATAATAATAATAATAATAATAATAATAATAATAATAATAATAATAATAATAATAATAATAATAATAATAATAATAATAATAAAGATAACAAAATACAAAGACCTACAAATAGAAATAGACTGTGGCAAAAGCAAGCAAGGGTAGTACCAATAGTAATAAGCACCTTGGGTGCAATCCCAAAACAATGGGAGCACCACTTGAACACCATTGGCATTGACAAATTCGCCATTAGTCAATTGCAAAAGGCGGCCTTACTAGGAACTGCTTCCATCCTGCGACGATATCTGTAATATCATCAAACATCCACGTCTGCCTATCCCAGGTCCTTGGTAAAGACTCGATAGGTAGACAAAATGCCAAATCCAGTCTGAACACTTGGCTGACTGTGCGATGATGATGATGATGATTTTGATGATGATGATGATCATCATCATCATCATAGTAGTAGTAGTAGTAGTAGTAGTAGTAGTAGTAGTAGTAGTAGTGGTAGTAGTAGTGGTAGTAGTAGTAGAGTTGGAAGGGACCTTTGAGGTCTTCTAGTCCAACCTCCTGCTCAGGCAGGAAACCCTATACCATTTCAGACAAATGGTTGTCCAGTCTCTTCTTAAAAACTTCCAGTGTTGGAGCATTCACAACTTCTGGAGGCAGGTTGTTCCACTGGTTAATTCTTCTGTCAGGAAATTTCTCCTTTGTTCTAGGTTGCTTCTCTCTTTGATTAGTTTCCATCCGTTGCTTCTTGTCCTGCCTTCAGGCGCTTTGGAGAATAGCCTGACTCCCTCTTCTTTGTGGCAGCCCCTGAGATATTGGAACACTGCTATCATGTCCCCCCTCATCCTTCTCTTCATTAAACTAGACATACCCAATTCCAGCAACCATTTCTTATATGTTTTAGCTTCCAGTCCTCTAATCCAGTCCCCTAATTAATTTAAGAGTTAAAAACTTGTGGATTACACTCCAGTTCTCCTGTGCATGTGCTGTTACATCATTTCCCATTCCAACCTGTAAATGATCTTTAACTAAAATAACATTAGTTCATTTGTTTCTATTATGAGCAAGTATTTTGCATTTTGTATGTATTTTGAACTGGTTAATTATGAGTTTTGTCAACATGGATAGTCCAAATGTATATTTCCATTTATCTCAATATGGTACACAGCAGGCACCTTACATTTGTTCCTTTCTTGCTGAATTAGGTGGTCTTCATCACAATCAAGATAACAAAAACATTAAAAAAACCAATTTAGACAGCTTTCTTCAAATTGCAAAGCCATCTAATTCCATTACTGGGGTTTTCTAGAAAAAAAAGTCAAAATCAAAAATAAAGAGCTTTTGTTCCCTTAGTAATGGTATCAATGAAGTCTAAAGACTTCAGTAATGGAATTAGATGGCTTAGAAGGCTAAGTATCTCTTTAAGGCTGCTTCACGACACACAACATGATTCACTGACAAGCTGAAGCAAACTCATTGCTTCATTTCACCTGCTCTGACACCCAACTTCCTCTTTGCATGCAGACTTCAACACCCATTGCACATATCTACACTGAGGACAGCTACATACCTAGGGACACAAGTATCATATACAAATTCCTATAGAGGCACATCTACAGAAGACAATCTCTCCCAATGTCATTTGCAACCTTCTCCTCTGAGAGTCATTGACCTGCACGTGCACTCACACAGAACATAGAGGCACAATGATTTTGAGCCACTTTCCTGTGAAAAAAGTGATAATATGTAAGACTTATTGTTTTCTTCCAGGTGGCAGATGAAAAAAAACTGGCAGCAGGGCCAGAAACTGCCAATTTCTGCAGACTTGTCTCTGAGGGGAAAGTGCATGGTGAAGCTTCCCCTTTGTAGCTACTAAATGATATATGTGCAGAGGCCTGGCAAACAGAGAGCTGTGTTGCACAGCCAACTTTCCTTATATTTTTACATTGCCACACTGGAGGGCACATGGGCTTTATTTGTAAAGATATCCATTGCCTCTTAAGACAACCACAGGGGATCTTTACTAGAACTGCATTTCAAGGAACTTTATCCTGATTTTTCTCCCATGCTCCAAGTTACATCCTGCAAAAAAAAAAATGCCTTAAATCTATGAAATCATTCCAAGAATTGGAATATATTTTCAGAAAGGTAATCAGGAAATGATATTGCATTATAGGATCCTGGCCTCTTTCACACGTAGGCATGTTATTTGCTATTAATTTCTTAGCCTGCCCACTCTCTTTTTCCTCCCACCTGGTTGATCTTGCCATATAAATGGAAAAAAGTTGATGGTGAATGGTTCAAATGAAATAAATTCCTCTCAACTGCCATAACTGAGCTGAGGAAGCTCATATTTTCAGTTCCAGGCATCATGCTGCGTGATATAACTCAATATTTAGGTTGAAGCAGCAGCCTTGTAGCTTTAGCTAGGCTAGAGCAACACCAAAATTAGAATAAGCTACCTAAGGTTTATATCCTCTGTCACTGTTGCTGGTGTAGCCTGTGTATGTATTAATAATATTGACCTTGGCAAGAGCAGAGAAGACGCCTTTGTGAAAAAAAAATATGATGTGGCTGGAGCTTCGCACCTGGGACAGGAAGATGTCGTCACACTTAGATAACCTTGTGCTTTCAAAACCCAGCCTGCTGAAAGCCAGCTAAACACATCCTCCGGGCAATTTAAATGTTCCTGGAAAGTTTTCCCAATAACAATCACATCATCCAGATAAACCCAACATGTGGCCCACTGAATATCTGCCAAAATCAAAGCCATTAGTTTTTGAAAAGTGCAAGGGAGGGGGGGGGAATAGCAGAGACTGAAAGGCGTCATGCTGAACTGGCGGAATGAGATGAGGAATCTTTGGACAATGCTCTGGATGCTGTTCTACTTTTCCAGAAGCCAGGAAATATGTCGGAGGTAAAATAGCTGTTTTGCTGTATAGGAGAGCTTACTAGGTCTGTTAGCAGAGGCTGGGATTCTTTGATATGTGCCAGGGCTGTAAGGAAATGGCTCCTGCATTGAGGATCTGTATGTACTGTATCTGCCCTGCTTTTTCCAGGGCACCGTTTAATATTCTGTGCAAGTCCCCCTCTCTGGAAAACCAGTAGGACTTTATAGATTATTAAAATAACTAATTAACCTTACCACTGGAGTCTGGTAAAAGTGGTTATCACAGCAATAGCCACTCCCTGTTTTGCATCCCCTCTCAACACCTTCCCAAATGAGAATTTATCATGAATTTGGACTTTCGGTGAAGCTATTCATCTTATTCCCACTTTCTCACATGTAGGAAAGTATTATCTGGAAAAGGGGCATTTCTTATTATCTTAAATGGGAATGTCATGGTGGCCCTTAGATGATGCAACCCAAACTCAGGAAGGAGAGCAGTTCAGTTGCCTGATCTTGCTTCCTCCTTTAAACATTACTTTTCAAAGGACTCTTCAGATGCTGCCAATCATGTGAGTGACTCATACATGGCCGAAAAAAAATCCTGCCCACTATATCCCAGGGCTGGGTGTTTTTTCCCCAATCCAAGTTTTATAGTTAGAATCCGAAGCATTGATTGGCTGAGATAAGCACCGCCTCTCCCTATGAGGCAAACAAATGGGCTGTAAGGAAGCAACCTATTGCTAGCATAGCAGAAGGTCTATTTTCTGATTATAGCTGGAAAAGAACAGGAGTTGAATTTCTCCTCAATCTCAATCTCTGGCTGGCTTGTTTGTTGGTTTATTTAATAAGACCACTGCCCCACACCTGCAACCTTTTTTTAAAACAAACTCAGAGCAGGTTTTCTGCCTTGTCCTAGGCTGGTTGAAATATGGAGACCATTTTCTTAATGTTAAATGCACCATGTTACAGTTCCTCATCTGGTGTTATTGAAATTAATATCACACGAGAGAGGTAGATATTAAGTTGCATCAATTTCACCTTAGGCACAGGTGAGGGATATTGTATTGCCAAGTAACTTTTCGTCCTTCTTTTTATTATATAAATGTGAGATAGAAGAGTAATGCAGTTCCCATATTCTTAGATGATCCTAGCTATGGTTCTCCATGAAACCAAACAAATGCAGCCTGTCTGTTTTGTGACTCTGTTTGAGGAACAGGTTTGGTGCTGAACTGAATTCTTTACAAGCTTATCTGTATAGTATATCACAGAATTCCATAACTTCTTCCTACCAGACTTGGAATATGTTTTCCCTGATGTCAAATGTAGACATGGAGAAGGCCTGTGGTGATTACTTAGGGGTAAGAGATACTTTGCACATAATTAGGACCAGAATTGGGAATCAGTACAGAACAATCTTTTTATGGAAATTGATCGGGAACTATAGCATCATTAATTCAAACCCAAGGCAGGAGAGATGATTTCTGTAATACCCTATGGGTTTACAGTTCTTCCTACTCTCCTCTCACAATAGCTCAAAGTTAATGTATACCCAATTGGGCATAATTGGGCTTTTAAACACCTGATTACACAAAGCTGAGTAAAGTTGGGTGACCTGTAAGGCATTGGGTTGAGATTATTTAGCAGCATATGAAAGTAGTGCACAGTTCCCTTGGACGTCAGCTACATTTCAACCCCATGCTAGTTATTAAAAAAGACACTGGAAGAATCCTAACCTTTTAAGCAGTGGTGGGATTCAGCCGGTTCGCACCAGTTCGGCAGAACCGGTAGCTAATTTTTTTGTTGCCCAGGGCCAGAATGGATTTCTGGAAGCGGCATCCACGGAGAGAACCAGTTGTTCACATATTTGAATCCCACCACTGCTTTTAAGGGGGAGATCACAGACATGAAAGGTTACATAATACAAGACATAACCGGATCAAAATCCTCTCTTGTCATCTTGCCTTTTTGTAGCAATGTTTTGGATGCTTTCACTTTTTTCCACAGTAGATCCCCCCAAACAATCACACACATACACACACACACACACACACGTACACACCCCAAAAGACAAAAACACAGATACACCCCTGACAGTGCTCTGAAATGACTTACCTGATAAAAATCTCTTTTTGCCGCCAGTTTGTCAGGCTTTCAAACTCTACGGAATGTTGGCAGAACTAAAAATGGATGAAATGTCATTTCTCCCAACAGGCTCCCTCCTTCCCTCCCTCCCTCCTTCCCTCCCTTCCACATCGTTTCTAATGTCTGCCAATGCAAGGAAGCTGGTTTCGGAGAAAATTAAGCACTACTCTTTGCCAGTCACTGACAGAGAGAGGAGCCATGATTAAACATGGGCAAGGAAATTTTTGACAGCAGCCTCAAAACTGGTTCCAATGCAGATTGCATGTGGTTGTTTCAGGTTTCAAGGCAAGAGTGGGACATTCTGTTCAGCACACACAAGTTGATCTTCTGAGCTGTTGAGCTCTCTACCTTGAGAGAGTTTCGCATCTTAAAATGTATTTTCTTTTTTCAAGTTTTGTCTTCAGCAACAAGGACATCACTGTATCTCCCTTTCAGTTTAACGTTCAGCTCTTCCATCTACTGTACTGTGCTCCTCAAATTTAACAAGATTTAAATTTAAGCGTTTCATTTCTTTCTCAGGATTATTAAGATAATGAATATGTGCTAAAATTAAATTAAAATTCACTAAACTAAGCTTGTGATATGACTTTGCACATTATTATAGGAGAAAATGGTGAATGTGTGGCATGATGCCATATACTATTAGAAGAGTATTTGTCAGGAAATTGGCCTAAATGCATGATAATAGGATATGCATATTCTTCACAGGTATCATCTCCACATGAAGATTGTATAATAAACTCTTAATTATCTTTTTACATCAAACGAGTCAAAATACTATTCTGTTACTTGTTGGCCCTTCTGGTTAAATTCTTGGAGGATCTACTGTCTAGCATCCAGTAGTTCAATATTGTCTGAAATTCATATTTTCTGCATTGGTTTTGAGTTATCCTATATTTTTGTATAAATGTGAGAGAAATACAAACAACTGCCCCAAGAAAAAAGTTAATTTTATAACTGAGAATGAGACATGCTCATGAATGGTGAATGATAGGCCTGATGAAATTGATTAGAACAAACTGGGTGGAGTCTGAGCTGAGGAAATTGCAACTTTTCTCCTATCCTATCGTAATCCTTTTCTTCTTTCACCAATTATCATTACTATAGCAATGTTAATGCTAAATGTCTGTCATGACTTTGGATGGGAAGACACTGAAGTTCTTCATGGATACTTTGAAATGCTGTCCTCCAATCCTCGAGTCAGCACAAATCATGTTGGCATGAATTGCACTGCCCCAATAGCTGAGCCCTATTCTCCCTCAGTAACCAGACCAGCAAGTGATGGTGCTCACGATGGTGCTAAGTCTGCATGAGGAACATAACAGAATTATCTGATAGATCCGGATAGGATTATTAAAGTCCACATACTTGAATAGCTACAGGTAGTCCTTGTTTTACAACCATTATTGAGCCTTGATTTTTCATCATAAATCAGGGCAGTTATTAAAGGTGTCACCACATAATCTGACTCAATTTTATGTTCACATTTATGATAGTGATCATAAAAAAGTGAAAAATCATGGTTAGGCAAACCATATGTTTGTTAAATGAATCCAGCATATCCAATGGGCTGTCAAGAATTGTGGCCATGTGACTGTGGGATGCTGCCACCGGTCATAAATGTAAGTTGGTTGCCAAGCACCTGAAATTCAGTCACGTGATCATGGTGGTGGCACAAGAGGCTATAAAGCATTCTCTCTGAGGCTGTTGCAACATTAAATTGTCATTAAGCGGCTGTGAAGTTGTTAAGTGAGGACTACCTGTATTGTCAGCTAGATGGACCAATCATACAATTTAGAATCATCAGATTTAATTTCAAACAGAGAAATAAATCTGCAGAGAATCTGGCAGACACCAATTCATCAGAAAGGGCTTAAGGCAGTGGCTCTCAACCTTTTTAATGCCGCGACCCCAACCGGTCGTAAGTCGAGGACTAAACCGGTCGTAAGTCAAGGACTAAACTGGTCGTAAGTCGAGGACTACACCGGTCATAAGTCGAGGACTACCCAACCGGTCGTAAGTCGAGGACTTTCCCTGCCCGGGAGTGCTGCGCATGCGGGGTTCCGCCCCCTGCACCGGCCGAGGCGTAGCTGGCAAGCGGCAGAGACGGAGCAGGCCGACCACCAGCTGGCCCAGCCCAAGGGAGGTAAGGCACCCGCCAGAAAAGGGAGAAAAAATGGCGGACAAAAAAAATGGCAGACAGCCTTGCTTGGCGACCCCCGTGAAATGGTCGATCGACCCCAAATGGGGTCCCGACCCACAGGTTGAGAACCACTGGCTTAAGGTGAGCATCTTAATGAATGTGAAGCTCTTGGCTACTTAAATTAATTTGCTTTTTACCTTTGGAACTTCAGAATTTCCAGTCTCTGCTACTCGTAGCTGGATGGAAGTATAGTTCCTATAATACACAAGGTAGCCAATGGTTTAGTTGACTGGATAATCATCAATCAAATGAGTGGAAGTGAGGAGCAGCTGTGGGAAGCTGTTGAGATATGTTTGGGGATTTTTGCCAATCTATGCACTGTGGAGTCCTTGATGTTCTCTGGGCTTGGTTGTTTGTGTGAACTCCACAATTCAACCCTTACTTACAGATATTCTCTTCTATTGGAATCTAGCCACTGTCACACGTTCTTTGATTCTTCTTCCTATACAGTCTGGATTGTTGTGGTGGTTGGAAATATAAGGCTTCATTTTGTTTCAATGCATTTCTTAGTGACTCAGCGTGTGGCTTTGCCAGAAAACATCCGGGGCATGATGAGATGTTGCAAATAAGCCCTTTCAAGTATGTGAGTTATTCACATTCTTCCTTCTTTTAAAAAGCCAGGAGAGAATATCCACAATCCAGTCCAGCAGCCAAGAATCATGGCCTAGGCCTCTCAGACCTAAAGAATGTGCCTGCTTCCTTAATCTAGATTAATATTACATAATATGCCCCCTCCAAAGGCTATGATAAATGAGAAGTTTTTACAATATTGCTCCTAATTTGTTTTAGCTTTGATGTAAGGTGTCAGCTGATCATTATCACATTTCAAATATCTGCTCTGAAAGGAAGACACTTAGGATATTATTTAGGGGTAATAACACCAGGGAAGTTGGAAGACCTTAATCCTTTCACCCTTCATTTTTCTATTTGATTTGTCATTCTTTTTAGCACCATATTAAAACATGATATCAATGGGACATCTCCCAGAGAATATTTAACAGCTAATTATGTTGCACTTGAACATACCAGAATTTGGTTTGGTTGGTTCTACTACATCAGGGGTGTCAAACTGCTGGCCCACGGGCTGGACGCGTCATGTGGAAGCCGCGCCCACCCCATTGCCAGCAATGGCAAAACTGGCCTGATACATTGAGCGATGTCACATGATGTCGCAAGTTTGACATGCCTGTACTACATTTTTAGAAATAATGAAACGTAAATAGAAAAAGAGGAAAGTATATCTATATAAGCATTTCCCACCCTATTGCCCTCCAGATGTGACAGATCTCCAACTTTCCAACTTTCCAAGCTAGTCAGTCTTGGCTACGTGACTAGCAATTCTAAAAGTTCCCCTCCCAATACATCTCAGGTCTCAGATTTTAGAAGTTTATGAAACAATGCTTGAGCCATAAAGTGAACTGTACACAGTAAACAGAGAGGGTGAACTGGAAAAGGAGGATCACAGCAATTTATAGAATCTCTACTATTGGTTTTTGGATATCCTGCTTTTAGTAAGTATTAATAGCAATAGCTCTTAGACTTATATACCGCTTCACAGTGCTTTATAGCCCTCTCTAAGCGGTTTACAGAGTCAGCCTATTGCCCCCAACAATCTGGGTCCTCATTTTACTGACCTCAGAAGGATGGAAGGCTGAGTCAACCTTGAGCCTGTTAGAACTGAACTACCAAAGTGCTGGCAGTCAGCAATGAGCAGAAGTAGCCTGCAGTACTGCATATGTTAAACTGCAAGATTCCTTTGCTTGCAAGTATTTCTTGACTTCCAACCACTCATACAACCTATGATGCTTATTCTTCAGTGGTGAAATCTCTTTGAAATATTTATAAGCCTGTTCAGATATACATCTACAAATGATCTTAATTAATAATGGAATTTGTTTTTCTTTCTGGGCTTGGAATTATGGATTTTATCATACAGTCCAAATTGGATGGGATTAAAATCAAACAGTTTACAGCGTAAGACTTCGTGCATTCATTTCCTCTTGCGATATTCAAATATAAACAAAGCAACAATTATTTCAGTATGACAATAGAGCCACTGCGTCACCACGGCTCTTTAACTTGAAGAACAAATTTTTAATTCTTTGAATAGCCGTTTCTATTATTCTACATATTTTGCATTTGTAGATTTTTTTTAAAAAAAGTAAGCATCTTTTTATTTTAACAAATATATATATATATATATATATATATATATACCAAGCTCTATTGTCATACTGAAATAATTGTTGCTTTGTTTATATTTGAATATCGCAAGAGGAAATGAATGCACGAAGTCTTACGCTGTAAACTGTTTGATTTTAATCCCATCCAGTTTGGACCGTAAGATAAAACCCATAATTCCAAGCCCAGAAAAAAAAACCAAGTACTATTATTAATTAAGATCCTTTATAGATGTATATCTGAACGTGCTTATAAATATTTCAAAGAGATTTTACCACTGAAGAATAAGCATCATAGGTTGTATGAGTGGCTGGAAGTCAAGAAATACTTGCAAGCAAAGGAATCTCGTAGTTTAACATATGCAGTGATATTGATAATTGAGAGAAGCCTTGGGTAGGGTAAGATGGGGTGGGAGGAGAATGTATAATAGGAAAGAGGAAATGGTAGAAATGGTTGAGCTTGAGAGATTTGCCTATTTATGCTACAGGTAAATGTATTTCTTTAATAAGATGGTACAGTAGCCTTAAATTTTAAATTACTGTGTAGAAAATATAATAATTAATTATAGCACGGTAAACTATTCCTCTTAGAAATATGCCAACACTGACATGAGCAAAAAAGCTTATTTCCTTTGGATAAAAGGTAGATTAAGCGTGTGTGGATGTGGGGATAGGTGTATCTTGGCAGCTAAATTGATCTGAGGGTTAATGCTTTTTTTCCCCTACACAACTGAGTCATCATAAGAACCAGGAGTATCTTTTGTTTGCTCCTCTCCCATTTCTTGCATTCTAGGAAACGAGCAATACTTTTAAAGGAACTCAAGCAGACAGACATCATGGCTCAATGTGCAATTTGCTTTTTTGTTGATCCATGACACTTCTTCAAGAACAAGTTAGGAATCCCAACAAGTTAGGATTCTCATATCTGAACTGCAGATCCCTGGATGACCACTAGACAGAAACAAAGAATTCAGTTGTCCTTATCTCTTTGCTACTAACCTAAAAAATTGCTTCAATTTTTGCAGCCTAAATAATGGCCGCCATACATCAGGTGAACTGAACTCCTTTTTGACTGCAGAAATGGCTAGAGTTATAAGGAAAATGCAAGGTACTGATAAAAAAAATGATAGAATTGAGGATGATCTTTCAAATTAGGTGTTGTGTTTTAAACCTTTGGGTGAAAAAAGTCTGTGCATGTTATTTTCCCCCCCATTACTTATTTCAGAGACCAAATTTTTGTAATCCCATGTTGTTTCAGATCCAGCCTTACAAGATACATTTGGCTGAAAGGGAACGAGTACAAGCAATGCAGTCAGCTTCCTGGATTTGGATTGATTTGGATTACCTTTCTGCAAACAGTTTATTGCATCAGATGTTAACCTGCCCTTAAAGATGGATGGAGCATTCATAACCTCTGGAAGCAGTTGTTCCATTGTTCTAATTGTCAGGAATCTCAGTAATATCGTGCTTGATGGAAGTGAATGTCTAGCCTTGGTGGGATTATGTATTTCCTACATACAGTATATGAAATTGTTGCTATTGAAGGTAGATTTGATCACTCTCCCCAGTGATTGGAAAGACTCTATTGCCAAATAAATGAAAGCAAACTACAAACAGTGTTAGAAGATGTCAGCTTGATCTTATTCTCTCTCCAGATTTCCTTGCTATAACACTGGCATGAAAATAAGTTCTGTAGAAACCTTCCTTCCTTCCTTCCTTCCTTCCTTCCTTCCTTCCTTCCTTCCTTCCTTCCTTCCTTCCTTCCTTTGACTCAAGAAATTAGCGCATAATGTTTTCAAATCATGCAGTCAATATTTCTGACTGACTGGGACCATGCACATTTATTTGGATATCCATAACACTTACTTTCACATAAATGCTGCTATGGATCAGATTATTAAAGTAGATCACAATATTTGGAATGTAGATGAATCCATCCAACTGGCAAAGGCCTGAGATAACTTTCCAGCCATTCCCAAAGCTCCTCCCCTCTCCCATCTTATGGCGTCTGTAGACTTATGGATTTTTACATGGCTCATTAAGAATATGTTAGCTTTTGGAAACCTATTGTGATGATTGGGGGGAATGTTGGCTTTTTAGCAGGAGAATCAAATGGAAAATAAGGGTGTACTACAATTTTACAAGTCTCTTGAAAATTTCAGCTAAAAAGATCAAGGCAAGTTGAAATAGCTTTTTTTTCTTATGGAAAAGGCTAAAAACCATTTCAGTGTTGTTTCTTACTTTAGAAGGGGAACAAAAATAAACTAAAGATGGGCACAGGGTAAAGATCACTGTAAGTACCAGCATGAGAAGTTAGGGAACAATAACCTGTTTGATGCATGATAATCTAAAAGTCATTGTCACTTTATAGGTGTGTTGCTTCATGGACCCACACCTGCCATGTAAATCTGTGTAGTGCAAATCCATGCTCCTAGCAGCTTGTTTACAAATACAGAAATCAGGAGTGCCAGACCAAGCATATATGGTTTTTCCACCCAATTATTTTTCTTTTTCTAATGGGATAATGATTGAGTAGGGGGAAAAAATGCAGGGCTAGCCCCATAGAACCCCTAATGTAAGTATTTGCTTGGAATAGCAGTGGTTTTTATAGGCATCCATAAAGCACTATCAGAGATCTACTCAAGTTTCTTGCTATATTTCAATGCATGCCAGGGTATTCTTTAGTCAGGCATTGTTGTGCATTTTCCAAGAGTGATGCTCCACCTTCCCCTTTGACATTTAAAGGGACCTTGAGTTGAACTTCTCAAATTGCATTGCACAACTGTTTGGAGCAAAGGGATGCCAATAGTCAGTCCTGGACAGACCAGTTCCACTCAGTTAGTAAGGGAATTCACACACTAGTATTGTAGCCCTGTAGTGTCAAATCGTGGAGGTAAGTATGCAAATTTTCAGTGTATTTTTTTAAAGAAAGAGGGATAAGCGAATGGATAATGGTAGCCACCTATGACTCTGTATTCAGACTTTGATTTACAGAGGCAACAGTTTCTTGGCAGATGATTGGATGAAAAAAATATAAGAGGACTATTCTACCTCTCTGCCCAGTTTATTGTTCTTGAAAGCTAATTCCTGGGTTACATGAACCTTTAGATTAGGGTGACCAACCTTGGCAACTTTAAGACTGGTGGACTTCAACTTCTAGAATTCCGCAGCCAGCATACATAGCTGGGGAATTCTGAGAGTTGAAGTCCACCAGTCTTAAAGTTGCCAAGGTTGGACAGTCCTGCTTTAAATGTAATCCAAAGTTTCTCATGTCACAAAGTTATCTTCTTCCTAAAGACTTTCACCACCCAAACACCACCACTCACTTTTTCTGAGTGGAACTAAGATTATAATAGAGCTTTCCTAAGGTCATCCAGATATGCAGTCACTTTGGTTACCAGCATACCAATCATTATGTTGCCCAGCCCGATACCTTCCTGATTCAATATATCTGAAAGGCGCCCACTTGGGGAGGGCTGCTGCAATGTATTTCTTTCAAGCCTCTGTTTTGTGAACCAGGTACACAACTCTTTAGCAGCCAGCTAGAAAGAATCAAGGGTGTGGAGGAAAAGAAAGAGCAATGCTTGTTCAGTAGAAAATAACACAAAATAAAAGAAAAACAAGGAGGTGGAATGTAAAGAGAGCTGACTGAATAGGCTCAAGCTGACATCATGAATTCCTTTGTTCAAATGCTTTGTTCCCAAAGGATACATTAATTACAAAGACTTTACTCCACTGGTGTTATGTCCTAATTAAAATTAGGCTGTGTATGTCATTGTTTCTGAGAGTCTTTGGCCTCAGGGCTGGAGTAAAAAACTCCAAATGTTTGCAATACAATGGAAAGAAGTGAGGTGGTCAGATTTTGCCAGGCAGGAAAAGGGAGGGAGGGAGGGAAGGAGGGAAAAAGGGATCTTGCAGCCTGCAAAGAATTTGGAGCTGAGTTTTGGGATATATACAAATCCTCCCGCCAGTATGTTGTCAGCATAGACAATTCATGGCATGTGGCAACTGATGCTTAACTTAGCCAAACTCCATATTTATTTATTTCAGGAAAGGAGAGTAGAGGGCTCTATTTTTTTTAATGCTTTCCTGATTTTGGCTCATCAGTTTTTATGTTCTCCTTCCCATTGCTGTCTATGGCACCTGTCTCTGTAATAAATTAAGTGTCCAGCCGCCTTTAATGAACCCCAGGGGA
Organism: Protobothrops mucrosquamatus; assembly: GCF_001527695.2. Lineage (NCBI taxonomy): Eukaryota > Metazoa > Chordata > Lepidosauria > Squamata > Viperidae > Protobothrops > Protobothrops mucrosquamatus. The sequence continues at coordinate 991,898 of NW_015386499.1, read as the reverse complement.
AGAAGCTGGAAAGTTATTGCAGGATGACATGTCCTTTTGACAACAGATATGCCCAAGAAACACGCACTCATTATAATCTGTTAGTTTTATGATAGGAGCTGATCCATGACTCAGCCAGTGGGTTTAAAAATATTTGCATTTAACAAACACAGACACACTTAACGGGTGGGGAGAATGATGATTAATTCTGACATCACAGGAGCAAGTTGTTAAAATATGTACTTGGATGAATGGGGAGGGGGGAGATTACTTTAGATTTTTGTGAATTTTTCTCTGGATACTACCTTAAGAGGAGTTTTGTTAGCTATTGTTGCAATGGAATAAGCAGTCACTTCCCCAGGCTTTAGCAGCTGAACCAGGCAGAAAGAGATTTTGCTCAAAAATGAACAAGAAACTCAGTTCAGGCAGGTGACTGGTTATATGCTTTCCCAAATATCTTCAGTGGTGCCCTTTGCTGCCAATCCCATGTTGTAGTGTGCAATGCCATTTTACAAAACGAGAACCTTTTGATAAATAAATACTGAGTATATGTTTTGACCATAGAGCATCCTCTTTTGCAGAACCCTGCAAACCTCAAACCACATGTTGGGTTTCTGTTTTTGAAAGGTGGAGCTTCCCAGGAGTTTTGGGGTGGGAGGCACAAAGAAGCTGGGAAGAGAAGGGATAAAGGGAACATGTAGTTCAGCTTGATCTCATCATGGCTTTGCATGGAAACGATTCCTGCAAGTTTGCAACTTTTTTGCCTGTTTCTGTTAATCCTGTAATTCTGAGAAATGTGTGCAGCTTGTTCCAATCTTGCCCATAGCGACAAAATGGCTGAAAGCAAGAAGAGATGTTTTTTCCCCCCCCTCTTTTGTAACCTTTCTCTCTTTTTACTGGATCCATCCTCAGGGTGGTTTAAACTTTACACTCTCTTCCCTGTTGTTCTGGAGTGTTTGCATGAACTCCATGAACCTCATCACATGTGCTGGTGTTTATGTTGACACAGGCAGCTTTGCAAGTCTTCTGTTTGTCTTGCCACCGCATCTATATGGTTTGGCAGGAGCCCACAGCTTGGTTTCTACTGCTTATAAATCAGCCCTCCCCCCCCCTTCCCATGCATACACTTCAGCACCAAACTTTTTTTATGTATCCAAGGCTGGGCTTCCTTCTCTACCATGGCTCATATGGACTTGCATCTGTAGCTTTGCTGGGAGTCTGTTCTGCAGGTAGTTAGCTTATTTAATTACTTCTCCTCCCAGAATCTGCCAGTTTTGCATCTTCCAATATGCTCCTCATTATTTCAGTTAGGGAACAATTCTTCATCTCTGCCATACCCCTTTTGTTCTGGGGTCAGGTTGCTGTAGTTTCATGCACAATCCTTTGCTCTTTTTTTCAAGGTACATTTGTACCTGGTATGTAATTACCCCCATTGACTGTGTGCAATATTTGGGCATTATCTGAAAGAGCCACAAATCCTTTTAAAAGTCTCTAGCACTTGATTCTTTTTACTGAGCAAAAGCAAAATGTGAATCTTGCATCACTGTCTATGGATGTGAGGAAATAGTTGTTTCCACCCAGTGGCATCTGAGGAAGTGGGGTAAAGTCAGCATTGGTAGGATGATAGATGGAGCACTGCATCACAAGTTGTACTGTTTTTGAACATGGGAATGACACTGATGCATGTACAAAAGGGGCAGAGCTTGCAACATCGTGTTCCATCTGCCATCATGCTGATTGTGATACCTCCAGAGAATGCTATTTATGGTGATAAGCACTGGCTCACAGAGGCCATTGGGTACTAGCTCTAGTAGCTTTTTTTGTCTTCTTAATGCCTTTCACCTTTATACTTTATGCACACCTGGATTGACTTATACGTGGCAAAATGTCCTTTGGTTAAACCAGGGGTCTTCAAACTTGGCCCTTTTATGACTTGTGGACTTCAACTCCCAGAATTTCTCAGCCAGGCACACTGGCTGAGGAATTCTGGGAGTTGAAGTCCACAAGTCATAAAAGGGCCAAGTTTGAAGACCCCTGGGTTAAACCTTTCAAATTACAAACAGCATCTCTGTGTCTCTGGAGGAGCTTACTGCTGGCCTCAGATTGATAGACTAGACTAGACTAGATTAGACTAGAGTAGAATAGAATAACAGAGTTGGAAGGAACCTTGGAGGTCTTCTAGTCCAATGCCCTGCTCAGCCAGGAAACCCTATACCATTCACACCACAAATTCCACCACTTTTTGACATCACATTGCACGTACAAAAGAGGTGGCCCTTTTGTCAGGATGCATTCATTATTGTATCTTCCTTTCCCCTTTTACAGTCACCACTGTCTTTGCCCCCTTTCCCAGTGCTATAAATGCATTTTTTGTGACTGCAGTATTTTATTGCTTGCATAACAATGGTTGCCATTAAATCTCACTCTCATTTTCATCCTTTCTCTGTGATATATTTTACTGAGAACAGACTAGACACCAGATCTGTTAAACTGAGCATCTTTTGTCTAATGTGCAATGGAATCTTACAGAACCACTCTCAGCTGAAGACATTTTGTCCATTTGTCAAGTAAATGACAAATTTATGTTAATTTCGTTCAACAAAACTTTCTTTCTCTTTAATACAATTAGAGGTTGCTGCAGAATTAAAACAGATGCCATTGATGACCAGTACAATACAATTCATTACTCTTATCTATCTTCTTTCGGGCCTATTTTTATACTGGGTGATATGAGTCATTACTTTTGGAATGCATTATAACAGGTTTGCTCTCTCCCTTTCTTAGGATAATTGGTTTGCAAATTATCAAAATCCTTTGCATTGCCTTCCCCTCCCCTTGTTGGCTTTGCAAACAATTTTTTGACCATATCTTGCTCTCCTGAGCCATGCAGATTACAACCTTGCCACCAATTACTCATGACATTAGCCCTTCCTTTCTCTTCCATTTTCTACTGCATGTATCACAGCTTGTAAACATCTAGGCAATGAATTTAAAATGAAAACAAATAGCAAATGTGAGCTGCTCAAATAAACTTGCAATATTCTTTATATGAGTTATATGAAGATTTAGACTCTCTCCCCTTCTCTTCCAGATGGTTATTGAATAGCTTTTGAAAATACTCATCTTAAAGCCTGGATATTTTCTCATATAGGTCTGAGAGGATTTTTCAAATGTCTTTGGCTAGATCTAAATTCTTTAAAGGCACAATAACAGAGTCACCACCAGGCAAATCATCCCAGCTCCTCTACCATTTGCAATGTCCCTGGCTCTTTTCTTCTATGGGTTTCTCCTACCCAGCATGAAGGCAATTCCTTGAAACTTCAAGAGCACTGAATGATCGATCAGAGGGAGAATTCTGGTCCTTCCAGCTGCTTCATGAGTGAACACTCCCTGATTCCATTTTTGAAACTTGTCTGCTTTCATTTCTATTGTTTCTTTCAGCTGCTCAGTAGACTCACAATTTCCCTACTCTGCAACAAAATTCATTGCACATGTACTACAGTTATTGGGGCTCTATAGATCAGCGGTTCTCAACCTATGGGTCGTGACCCCATTTGGGGTTGATTGACCATTTCACGGGTGTCGCCAAGCAAGGCTGTCTGCCATTTTTTTCCCTTTTCCGGCGGGTGCCTTACCTCCCTTGAGCTGGGCCAGCTGGTGGTCGGCCTGCTCCGTCTCTGCCGCTTGCCACCTACGCCTCGGCCGGCGCAGGGGGCAGAACCACGCATGCGTGGTGGTCCCGGGCAGGGAAAGTCCTTGACTTACGACCGGTTGGGTAGTCCTCGACTTACGACTGGTTTAGTCCTCGACGTACGACCGGTTTAGTCCTCGACTTACGACCGGTTTAGTCCTCGACTTACGACCGGTTGGGGGTCACGGCATTAAAAAGGTTGAGAACCACTGCTATAGATCATTGACATGTTTCTCTCCGTGTGTGAATGTTCCTGAGAACATGTGTGTGAGAATTTAATGCAAGCAAGGATAATTATAAAATCTTCCAGTCAGGTTCAGGCCTGGTTATAGGACAGAAATGGCTTTAGTCACACTGGCAAGAGCAGGATGGGGGTAGTGCAACCATCCTCACTCTCCTTGACTTCTCAGTGGCCTTCGATACCATTGGCCATGGTATCCTTTTGTGCGGCTATGGGGACTGGGGCTGGGTGGCACTGTCTTGCGCTGGTTCAGCTCCTATCTCCAAAGCCGCTTCCAATCAGTGTTAATAGGGAGTAAGAGGTCCAGTTCGTGGGGCCCTAAGAATGGTCCATGTAACACCAGTGCTCTGGTTTGCTTCTGGGTGTACTTCAAGCTGTTGATAATCACCTTTAAAGCCTTTCATGGTTTGGGTCCAAGCTACTTGGGGGACTATCTAATCCCATTGGAATTGGCCCATGTAAAAATCTGATTATACCTCATTATGATTTTCCATTAGTGTGAAGAGGACACGGCAGTAACAAATTGTACAGATGCATTTCTGTAGCTGTCAAGAAACTGCTAAGATGTGACAAACGTTCTCTCTGGAACCAAAATGATGAAAGATTGCAAAGCAAATATTATAAGAGGAGAGTTTTTCCATCTGAATGTTTGTTTTTACTACATTCTTCATCAAGCAGTTGTATTCCATGCTGATTCCATTCACTCGAAGTTCAAGATCTGAAAGCTTTAGAACAGAAAAAAAAGCTTTGTGTGTTTTGTTTGACTTTGCCTCCCCAGTGATCCTGAAATATTCCCAAGAGGGAGAATTACCCATCTTCACAGATTCCATAAAGCTCCCTTCTAAATTCTAGAAGCTCAGGACAAGTGTCTCTGTCTGCTTCCATGTGTGCTCACACATTTATATGGTTATTACTCACATTCATTTTTTTTAAAAAAAAAAGAAGAAAAAACTTTTCTCATTTTGCTGAAAAAAAAAAAAGCAGAAGCACATTTCATAAAGCCAATGAAGCAGACTACCGACAGATCTGAAGTCAGAGTACTTATAAAACAATTGCAATGAAGAAGTTGTAGATGTTTTATAAGAATTGCCAGATGTGGTGGGGGTTTTCAATAGGAGGAGAACTGAGAAGTTAATATTTCCTTTTTTTTTTTTGCCACGGTAGAGAAGTTGCACACTCAGACACTGAAGAATGACTAAATGTAAAACTCTCCTACTGTCAAATTCCTAGGAAGGGTGGGAGACATTTTGCTGCTTTTACCTGCTTTCTCATTTCCTTCAGCTATCCGACTTCATGATGTCTTGAAGCCATTTGACTGTTCTCACAGGGGGTGCCAGAGAAGGATTTGGTAAACCACAAAAAAGCAAACTGGTAAAGGTCAAATAAATCATGAGAATGCAGGATAAAGTTTTGCTTACTTTTTCGGAGGCTATATTTGGAGGGAAATAGGATCTGCTTATGTGAATGCACATCTATTAAATGTCTGGGAACTTTTTGATGGCTCTCAAATAAAAACTTGGAGAGGAAAGAAATACCAGTGTTGGAATGAGCCAGCAAGTATACAGTTTAGCATATTAGGAAAAGGAATTTTGACAGAGCTTATGCAGGAAATTCCACCCCTTCTCTAGCTCTCTGTATATTCAGTGTTATTCACAATTGATTTCTGACATTTTTACCTCATATTTCCTTGAGAAGCTTACACCTTCCCATTTTATCACCAGAGCAACTTTGGAAGGTAGATCAGACTTGGAGATGGTTCTGGATCTATGGAAATCCAGCAAGCTCCATAGCTAATGGAGGATCTGAGTTCAACATTATCCAGCCTTGCTGTACTATGGAAGGAGACCCCTTGTGTTGTGGAGAAAACGATTTTCTGATTTAGGAAACCTCAGAAAAATATAAGATGGCTGTGTCCTTTGGGAGAAATTGAGAAGAATAGGATACCCTTGGGAAAATATAACTGGAGGGCCCTCTTCAAAAAATCATATGAATCTGTTCATTATCATCCACACATATAGAACATACAGTAGATTGGGTTTAAATTACAAGTTGAATATTAGCAAAAACTTTTTTTCAGTCAGAGCAATTAGATATTGGAACAGGTTACTTAGAGCAGGGGTCTCCAACCTGTGGGCCGTGGCCCACTACTGGGATGTGGCCTATTTGCACCCGGGCCGCATGAATGGCAGGCTGGAGCGCATGCATTCCCACTTGTGTGAGTGGTGCCTCAAAGCTTCTCTCATGTGTGAGTAGAGCTGCGCAGGCACACGCACCCGGCCCAACACTCATGGAGCCCAGTTCCCCTCCTCCCCCCAGCCAAGCCACCAAGCTGCAAAGGTTGGGGACTGCTGACTTAGATCAGTGATATTCTTTCTATCGCTAGATACATTCAACAGAAGCTGGATGGTCATCTGTTGGGAGTGGTTTATCCACTGAGTAGATTTGGATTTATCCACTGAGTAGATTGATGGACTTAGTAGCCTACATAGCTCATGCCATGGTATTTACTGCTTTTACAAATATGGATATTAGTCAGGAAGAGAAGTTGAGAGGCAAAAGTTTGCTTTGCTCTTTAAATCATAAACAGTATACCCTAAATTTCTAGGTGCTGTAAAATGACGAAATGAAAGAGAACAATGTCACAGTCTTGAAATTATAACTGCACTATTTTTTTCTTTTGTATTTTAACATTCTAATGAAATCTATTAGAAAAGAAATTGCTTCTGATCTTTCAGTATATAAGTTTCAGTTTCATCATATAGTTATGAAGAGTGCAGAGAAGAGCAACAAAGATGATTAGGGGATTGGAGGCTAAAACATATAAAGGACGGTTGCTGGAATTGGGTATGTCTAGTTTAATAAAAAGAAGGATTATGATAGCAGTGTTCCAATATCTCAGGGGTTGCCATAAAGAAGAGGGAGTCAAGCTATTCTCAAAGCACCTGAAGACAGGACAAGAAGCAACGGATGGAAACTAATCAAAGAGAGAAGCAACCTAGAAATAAGGAGAAAATTCCTGACAGTTAGAACAATTAATCAGTGTAAAAACCTGCCTCCAGAGGTTTTGAATGCTCCAACACTGGAAGTTTTTAAGAAGAGATTGGACAGCCATTTGTCTGAAATGGTATAGGGTTTCCTGCCTGAGCAGGGGGTTGGACTAGATGTAGAAGACCTCCAAGGTCCCTTCCAACTCTGTTATTGTATTGTATTGTATTGATATCTCCAGCAAATTTCTTTGGTTGAATAATCTTTAATTCAATCTTTTTTAAAAAGGGATAATGGAATCATGGAGTTGAAAGGGCCATTGGAGATCTTCTAGTCCACTCTCCCCATCCAGGACAGGAATCCTCAGAATTTCCCAAACAGCTATTCAACCTTTGCTCAGTGATGAAGCACCCACAACTTTAGAGACAGAGGCTATTCCACTGGTTAATAACTTTTAAGTTAGAAAATTCCTCCTTATTTTGAGTTTGGATTTTCTTTTGGAAAGCGTCCATTGATTTGTTCATGTCCTACTCTTAAGAGCTATGGTGAATAAATTCATCTCTTCTTCTCTGTAACAGCCCTTTAAGTATTAGAAGAATGCTATCGTGTCTTCCCTTAGCTTTCTCTTATTTATGTTAAATGTCTCCATTTCCTTTAGCGGTTCTTTTTAGCTTTTAAGCCCCCTTCCATCTTCTTTGCATTCATCAGTTTTTCCAGTTCACAAATACCCTTCTTGTATTGCTGTGACCAGAACTAGACATAGTATTCCAGGTGTGGTCAGACCAGCAGAGCACAGAGAGGAACTATCAATTCCCCCGCCATTCCTCTGTTGACAGCTCACAATTGCATTAATTCTTTTGGCAGCAGAGCATCCTGCTAGCTTATGCTTGATCTGTGGTTGACCAGAACACCCAGAACCTTCTCACATGTAGTACTGCTGAGCCAGATACCAGCTATCTGATACTCAAATTTCTGGGCTTTTTTTTTTTTTGTACAGAACTCTACATGTCTTGCCACTGAACTGCAGTTTATTGGACAGGGCCCAATATTTGTCAATCAAGTTCCTTTCAAATCTTGAGCCTCCTTTCTGACACCTCAGAAAACCATCCCCGGTCTTCTTTTTCCTCAGTGTCTCAGTAATTGCCAGGCTCTGCAGACCTGTTGAATGGTCTTGTTTTCCAGTGGTTCATTCTCATCTCACCCTATTTTCTACCTCTAGCTGTTTCTCAAGCTAGCCATTTCTCTCTTGCCTCTCCCCATTTCACCACAGAGTTTCAGCATCCACTTATGGTAGCCCAAATCTTCTGGTATGCATTCCATTTATACTTTTTCTCTTCCAACACTCTTCCAGCTGCCCTAGCAACATATAACCTGGGTTAAAGGGATTAGGAAAAGTACAAAAAAAGATGTTGAGACTCTAGAAAGTGTGAAGAGAAGAGCAACAAAGGTGATTATGAGGCTGGAGGCTAAAACATATGAAGAATGATTGCTGAAATTGGGTATGTCTAGTCTAATGAAGAGAAGGATGAGGGGGGACATGATAGCAGTCATCCAATATTTGAGAGAAGAGGGGGACAACCTATTCTCCAAAGCACCTGAGGGCAGGACAAGAAACAATGGATGGAAGCTTATCAAAGACAGATCCAACTTAGAACTGAGAAGAAATTTCTTGACTGTTAGAACAATTAACCAGTTGAATGGCTTCCCTCCAGACATTATGGGTGCTCCATCACTAGAGATTTTAAAGAAAAGATTGGACAGCCATTTGTCCAGAATTTCATAGGGTCTCCTGCTTGAGCAGGAAGTTGGACTACTAGATCCCTTACAATTCTGTTATTCTGTATTCTGTATTCTATTCTGTACACTTTATTCCCAAATTGCCCTCTCCCATCATATTATCTTTACAATTTACAGAGGCTTTTAAATGCAATAGAGGAATAGTGGCTAGCAAACTGGAAAGCCTTCAGAAAATGTTAATGCTTTTGTTTATTTTACTTTTTTCTAACCATCAACATTGCCTCACATAGCTTACCATCATAGCCACTTCTCAGCATTTTTTCCCTCTGAGCCACCAAACAAATGCACATAAATACATTGAGGGATTGGGAAGGGAGAAGATTTGCTGAGATTAAGACAATGCTTTATTTCTATTATGGGAAAAAATGCGTAAAATGCAGAGATTCTAGAATCCTCAAAGAAGAGATGAGCAGTAGAAAGCCAGGGATTTGGATTGGGCAGAGGAATTTGTGGGCAAGGGGGAAGAACAATTTGAATCTATTTCTAGCTTGAGACTTCTTCCCCAACCACTTAAGTGGCCATGAATCTGCTTATAGTGAAATCTCCTCACTCATGTTGTGTGATTTCTTTAGAAGAAGAAACTATTGAATTCCAGAACTGGTGAGTCTGAAAAGTAGATTTGCTGGATTTTTTTTTGTCTGTGTGATATGAGAGGATTTTTGTTCATGAAAAATTGGTGGCATCTCAGAGGGCATGGCAGGGATTACATTATGCATCTTGCACTCTTTTTCTGGTTAACTGGAAGTTGCCCATGGATCAACTCATAGTGTTTCTTGCATGTTCCTTCACTTTCAAGATCAGGAGAAGAGAAAACTATCACAGGCTAATTTCTCATTGTTTTATGCAGTACAAATGCTCTTGGTACACTGCCTTTAGAAAAATGTACAGCTTTGTATAACTTTGGTTGCATATCAGAAAAAATAAGTAGGAATTATGAATGATGGTAGGAGTACTAGTACATAACAATGTTTAATGTTCATATAGAATTTCAGACTGTGCAGAATAGTTATTATACATTATATCTGAAATCTTTACTACAGACCAGTTAGTCCAATTGATAGAGAAAGGCTGTGTTCCCTGCAACGTTTGTGGTCTTAGAATAATATATTTTTGGAGATATACAGAAACATACAAAAATAAGAAATAGACAGTGCAGGCAAACTATAAACTGGAAAGGAGGAAGGATAACAAAATCCCAAGTTAAAGCCTGGGTCGAACAAGCTTGGGTTGAGCAAGAGAGAGACATCAAGGAGACAAAATAAGGAAATAAACTTTACCTAGCCAATAGCTAGACAAACTCATTAACCTGAAGTAATGTGGTATTCTGCTTGGGGCAAGTTGAATTATTGTTAAAAATAAACAGACAAAGAAAAGTAGAATCATCTGAAAAAGCCAGCTGGCTGCTACACCTTCAGAAAAGAGCTATCCATGTGGCTGTAAGTGTGAAGGAGTGAAAAAGAAAGAGAGAAAGGGTTTCTCTTGATCTAAGAGATGATAATAAATTAACCAAATGTAATTGTAGTTTTAATATTGTTAAAATATTGGCTGTTACCTTTATTATTGGGTGCATAGTCAATCAATCAAGTAAGCAAATCAATAATTTAGAATAATCATTTTTTTCCCCAAATGGAGCATAGATAAATTAAAAATGGAAAACTTCACACTGAGTTCTATAAAATTATGCATAGTGTAAAAATACAATGTGGAAAGGTTCCTTTTCCTCCCTTCTATTCAGTTTCATCCAGTGAAGGTCGGTAGAACTTTTAAAACACAAAAGAGGACTTCTTCACAATGTCCCTGGATACATTCTGGAATTGTCCATTACAAAAGACAGCAATGGGAGCAATTGGTTGACTTTCAGACAAGACCAGACAAATTCATGATGGTTATTTGCTATCTCTGATGTCTAAGGGTGTGTGTGTGTGTGTGTGTGTGTGTGTGTGTCTTCAAATGTATATTTCTGGGAAGCGTGAGGCTGGTATTGCCTCTTTGTAGGCTTCCTACAAACATCTGATGGGAAATAGACTGCTGGCCTAAGTAGGCTATAATATGTTTTTCACCTGTTCTATAAAACCAGCACTCTAGAAGTTTGAACGGGAGTCAGAGGCCTTGCAATCTATCAGAGCAAGGAGTCTCACAGATTCCAAATACTTTGCACTCCCAATTCTTGTGCATGAGTTTCCTTGTGTCACTTGTTCATGGTACACAAAATTGAAAACTTATTAAATGCCGGAGAGCTGGAGGGAGACAAAGGAAAGCTATACATTGCTCAAGATTTCACCTAAATGTCTAATAGAACTTGAATGGAAAGATGCACATATGTTCTAAAGAGAGTGGCTAAAAACTACTATTGGGCCAGTGATGTTAAATAAATCAGTCCTGAAACTGGAAAGCATCGTATGAGTTTGGAGATAGATACAGCTTACAGCTTGGTTTACCACAATCACCTTTATTATGCGTGGAATTTTTGCACAAATAAGGTCCCTGTGATGAGATATTTATTTAGTGAGCAAACCCATTTTGTTTGCCACTCTGTGCCTCAGGGATATCAGTCCTTGGAGGGGACTGCTGATAGCAAGTGCTGGATATTGTTAATATGGCAGGAATTTGGATGCCAGGAAAAGGGGAAGAATCTTGCCTCTCCAACATATGACTTCTGAGAAAGTTAAGAGGATTTATGATTTATTAAGAGGATTTAACATATACATTTTCATCTTCACTTCCCCTCCTTTTATACTTTAATCACAGCACTGCAAAAGTTGAGAGAAGTGACCTGGGACATTTTGGAATTATGCACAGAAAGCAGAATTAAGCTATCCATATCTGGAATTTGGTAGCTTCCTTGCTGAGTAATGAATTTTATTAACAGTCATAAGCTTTCATGAAAAAGTGCTACCAGACTCCTTATTTTTGCCACCATAGACTGACATGGCTCTCCTCCTATGCTATCCATATCTGTGATTTATATTTCCCTGCCCTTCCATAATTGTTCCATTTTTCATCCCTGCCCTAGGCTGATTTTTCAAAATTGGCTAAAGGAAATTTATTAGCATTTTGGAATGGGACAAACTGTCGGCCTATTCCTAGGAAGCATGATGCTGTGGACTTCCTACAAACATCTGATGGGAAACTGACTGCTGGCCTAGGTAGGCTAAAATCTGCAGACATCTTATGTTTTTCACCTGTTCTGCAAACAGCTGAAACTGTTGGTCTACCAGGGCACAAGTTCATTGATGTCTGCAGCAAGCTATCATAACACTATAATAATAATACATTCATAGTGATGCATGTCATGATGTGAATGCCTTGATGATGTTCTTGCTTCCTGACATCTGGCACAAGCACATAAGTCCCAGCACTGCCAGAATGATGCCATCCTATTCATTTTTTTTAGTTTGCCCCCGCAGCCATGTTTCACCGAAGTTCTGCAAGTAGAACATTATGCAGTGTTTTTCACTCTATCCATACTTTTGTGTGATTTTTAACATTCCTGTTGAAGTCTTACAAGACTGTTGTGTTGCCATTTGAAATCTCATTTTTCATGTGTGCTTATTTTATTTTCTCCTTTATTTATTTATTTATTTATTATTTTAATTTGTATACCGCCCTTCTCCCATAGGACTCAGGGCGGTTCACAGCATATTAAAAACAAATAATATAATCGTGGAATCCCACAGTTGTAGGATCTCATTATCTGTAGGGATTCTGTGGACCATAATGCCTACTGGTGTTACTGTATATTACTATGGTAGTCCATGGCTTAAATTGGGATCCACAAAAACATTCAAAAACGTTTAGGATTGAACATTATGGGGGGAAAAAGAATTAGAAATCAAAAGGAACTTGCCAACCAATGTGGGATTTACACGCAAATTAATAACAACAGGGAGAAAATCATGAGAACAACTGTCTTAAGCTTCAGACCTTCTGCCCTCCAAGTCTGCCTTCCACTTGGGAACTGTACAAAATCTGAAGCAGATCTTTCCTCCATATCACATGCCAAGGACTGGATAGGTCCATTAAAGATAAATGTTTCAGTTATTTTGACTGGCTCATTCTAAATATCCATTACTGAAAAGCTTCATATCCCATTACAGATTCCCAGAATCATTTTGTCACCCTGCGTCACTGCAGTTTTTTTTTTTTAAAACATCAACTGTACTAATAGCTGTAGTTTATATTTTGGAACACCAGCTGTTAAATGTTAGTGCTCCTTGCATTGCATTCTCGTTGTCTTATAACCTTATTAACTGAGCAACCAGGTTGATATAGCTGCAGGAAACCAAGCACTGGGAGACCTCTATAACATTCCATAGAGGAAAAACATCTTCAGAATCCCATTCTACTCTCTATGACTTCTCTCCCCAGCAGTGCCACCCGACCCTCAGGACCTGGCTGTATCCCCAGACCACAGCAGGGTTGGCAGCTGCTTGGCACTTTGAGAGGTGAATCCAATCCGGCATGGCTTTGATAGCCTTCTGTCTACGTCTACATTATTTCCCAAACACATAGCAGAGTCCAGAATCTCAAGCTGTTGCAATGCAGTGAAAATGTTGTCCTGTCTGGGAAATGCTGATGTTAAATGGAGACTAGAATTCAATCATTTCAATGTCCAGAAAATAATTCATTTAAAGAAGATTCTGTCACCATGTTGGACATGAGATACCCTTCTCTAACCTGTTATTTTCCAGATGTATTGGACTGTGGAAGTTGCAATTTTACACATCTGGAGCAGAGGAATCAGAGAAGCTGGTAAACATCTCATAAAGTAGTATGGGCAGCATTTTTGGCCAAGAGCTTCACATAACAGTTCAGAGAGCTAAGGTCTACAGTGCTGTGGAACACCAGTAGTTTGTGAAACAAAGATTGAGAACTATTGTTCTACAACATTAACATTTACGTTTCATATAAACAACAGACTCAATGATTAACTTGGCTTTAGGCAAGTCTATGTTCCACATGTGTGAAATATGAAGCAAGGACATGTCCAGGGTGCATAGCTATGATGCAAACAAATCACTTGGCTATGTGTCCAATGCATCATGTGTTAATTAAGTGGCTTCCCATAATCCACTCTTGTCTAGCCTTTAGACTGTTACACACAAAGATACAAACGTACGCATCCACACACAGAGACACACACAGAGACTACAGAACTAGTCAAACAATGGAGGCATGTGAGCTGAGTACCTTACAAGTCTAACCTAAGATGTTTCTGAAAAGATTAACACAACTTTAAAAAATAGGAAATCCTCAAACTAAAAAAGTTACAATCTGAGTAGAGAATCATGCTATATTTGAAGTGATTTGCCTCTGACATTGGAGAAACTAATTTGGAAAGAGCAGAATGTCTGCAGAGTTGCAAGGACTTTACATGTTTGTCTTGGAACATGTGCTAAAGATACCTCTTAACTTTAGATATCCCTTCCTTCCTCACCCAGTCATAAGTGCAAGGAATGGTTGTAAGTCACTTTTTTCAGTGTCACTGTAACTTCCAATGGTCACAAAATGAATATTTATAAGTCTAGAACTACCTTTATACATTAACTTGGGGATGTTCAAACTGTAAACCCTGAAAGCAAATTGGAACTTCTGCCTTCAAAGTGGCAGAAATTATAGATTCTGGGGAAAGATAACAGGGAATTGCTACTCAGTCACTTTATGCCCTAGAAAGCCTTCAGAGACATCTATGTAGTAGCTTTTGGATAAGATGAGTCCTGCATACAACTTCTTGGTTAACCGCTGTGTGTTGTACCAAAGAAGACAAGTGTAGACCTTCCACTTGATATAATTGACAAATACAGCTTTTTATCATTCAACTAAACCCCATATCAAGCAACTTATATAGAGTTATATAAGTTATCTGAAGTACTTCAAGTATTTTTTTAAGGCTATGTCTTCAAAAAAACCACATGCAGACAAGAATATGAAGACGAAACAAGATGAAACAGCCATGGTAGCAAGATTGCAGAGTGTGCTGCATAGTTGCTTTGATTGCATAGTTGCTTTGATCACATATAAACCAATTACAAATTCAGTTGATGGACATTAAAATGATTCTCTCTCTCTCTCCCACCCCCCGACTGCCAAATTCAGAATGGAAAATGGTTTATTAAGAATATTTTGATATATGAATGTTTTATAACTGGGTTTAAGTATTAATATTTAAGTTGGAATGGGAATGAATATCTTTGCATGTAGATATCATATCTGTTGCTTTACCTCATGTGCCAACTCAACTGATCATTGACTATAATGTTTGAAGGCCCTGAAATAGGATATCAAATTCCCAAAGAGCTATGTGTACATGAATTGTGTACATGAACCAAATCTTCATGTACATTGTAAACAGGAAAGTGGACAGCTCCTGTCAGGAAAGACCTAATATAATGTTTTATTTATGATTCAGTGAAGGATCATAATTATGAGGGTATAGTGCATAAAAGACATGTAAAATGTCCCAAGTTCTCTAATGTAATCTGGTCAAAAGCAGAAGACCTGAAATGCCTCTGCTAATGAGTCATTACTATTTAAAGTAGACAACTTTAAGCTAAAAGCCCAAATATGTTCACTGGGCATCTAGCAAATTTCTATATTCACTCTGGGCAAAAAAAATATCTCCTTTTCGTGGCACCCCAAACTATTCTTAAAACCAATTTCCTCAAAGGAAATGTTGGTAGTATTTTTCTCAGAGACAATTGGGGTGAAGCTGCTTGATGTATACACTCAGGACTCTCTTCAACAGAATAACAGAGTTGGAAGGGACCTTGGAGATCTTCTTGTCCAACCCTCTGCTCAAGCAGGAGACACTATACCATTCCAGACAAGTGGCTGTTTTGTCTTTTTTTTTTTTTTTTTTTTTAAACCCTCCAGTGATGGAGCACTCACAGCTTCTGAAGGCAAAGCATTCCACTAGTTAATTGTTCTCACTGTTTGGAAATTTCTCCTTAGTTATAGGTTGTTTCTCTCCTTGATTAGTTTTCATCCATTGTTTCTTGTCTTGCCTTCTGGTGCTTTGGAAAATAGGTTGACCTCCCTTGTCTTTGTAGGAGTCGCTCAAATATTAGAACACTGCTCAAATATTGGAACACTCCCAGTCCTTCTTTTCACTAGACTAGACCAACTCAATTCCTGCAATTGTTCTTCATATGTTTTAGCCTTCAGCCCTTTAATCATCTTTTGGTCTTTTTAGTCTTCTTAAGCTTACATGCCCACAAGTGGCTAAGTACTACCAGTGCTTTTTTTCTAAAAAAAAAAAAAAAGTGCCAGAACTCACACACGTCATACAATCCGCCTTGCCTACCCTATAAGGTTCCATCCAAAAAAGGTGCCAGAACTCCATTCTGGGCGTTCTATGAGAAAAAAAGCCCTGAGTACTACAACCCTTTGCTGACCTTTTCATCTAGTTTCAGATTTCCAGTCAATAGCATCTCGCCTATCACATTCTCCCAGTGGATGTACTAGCCAAACAATAGGAAAGCAAAAGAGCCAAGTCTGCTGTTTCATTTAATGTGCTCACAGGGTGAGAGGGACAAGAAGGAGAGAAGATTAAAAAGTAGTGAGAATAAATGTTGCCCACTTTGCTGGAAGAAAGATACAATCCCAACAATATTTGATTGGGAACTTAAACTTGGAGAATATGCAGTAATGGCAAAACTAACATTCACAGAAGTTTAACCAGATTTAAGCAAGAATGGTCCCCATACATACAATACATCATGCAGCATTGGCATGTATTATCACAAGCTGGTTTCTAAGGGGACCCAAATGTCTACTAAATCAGTAGATGTATAAAGAGGTAGTAATTAGAATGCTGACATCCTGAATTGTATTTAATATTGATAGACTACTTCTTCAATGCTTTATTTCCAATAGTCTGTTATCTAAACAATAGAATGTCAATCTTCAATTAATGCTATGTAAATATCATTGTATTAAACAACATAATACATCAAGGTTTACAGAAATATAATAATAAAAAGGGGGAATCAAGTTTTAACCATTTTCATTTGGCATTCAGAACTGAAAGTTCCTTATGTATGTCCCCAATAAACTTGGAATCCAACAGAGAACCTAGCATCAATTTTTCGCTGATAATTGTTCAGAATAGATTATTATGGGGTTCTTTTTTATAACCATATAAGTACTCCCTTCTCCATTCCCACTTGGTACAGTTTTTCATGCAAGGGATGATAGAAACCATCAAATCTGTATCTAAAGCCTATTCCCAACCTTGAAACATATAGTAACCAGCTTTGGACCATGAAAAGGAAGTCTGTAGAGACCAATTTAGACATATCCTTCACCTTTCTGTTGCCTTTTAAATGGTTCTTGCTCAGAGGATTTATACTGAGATGAAGTGGTGATATTTGGGAGCCCAATTTTGGGAGCCCAAAGGAACAAACAGATGGTTTAGTGTAGTAGTTATAGCATCAGACTAGAATCTGAGAGACTAAGTTCTAGTCCTCACCTTTGGCATGAAGCCTGCTGGGTAATCTTGGATCAGGCACTTTATTTCAGTCTTTAAAAGGAGGTAATGGCAAGCCACTTCAGAAAAACTTTGCCAAAAATACCCCAGGGCCTTGTCCAGGAAGTCTCTGGGAATTGGACAATGGAAGTGGGGGCAGAGGAGAAGGCAAGTACAAATAAAAGAAGTAGTCCTTTTATTGTAGCTCTGAGTGGAACTATATCTACATGGAGGGAAGCTTTTGGTAGGTTACCTCAAGGGATAGATGGAGAACTCATCAAATTTGCAGACAATATCAAGCTGGGGAGGGAATTGCCAACACTTTAAAAGGTAGAATCAAGATTCAGAAGGATCTTGACAGACTTCAACGTTGGGCCCTATCCAACAAGATGCACTCCAGTGTTTAGATAAGTAAGAGCCTCCACATAGGCAGGAAAATGCACAGTACAAAATAAATGGTACCTGGATCAACAGTAGTAACCATGAGAGGGATCTAAGTGTTTTGGGGGAACACCACTTAAGTATGAGTCAGCAGTGTGCTGAATCTGTCAAAAATGCTAACACAGTTCTAGTCTGCATCAACAGAAGGATAGCATCAAGATCACAGGAAGTGCTCGATGGTGCTCTGGTGAGACCACACTTGGAATACTGCTTCCAGTTCTGGTCACCAGGATTCCAAAAAGATGCTGAGGCCCTAGAGGGAGTGCAGAGAAAAGCATCAAAGATGAGGCTAACTCATATGCTGAATGACTAAGAGAACTAGATATGTTTAGCTTAATGAAGAGAAGGCTTAGGGGAAATATGATACTAATCTTCTGATATTTGAAGGGCTGTCACAGGGAAAAGGTATTGATTTATTCTTCATAGTACCTGAGGGCAGGACAAGAAGCAATGGGTGGAAGCCATCAGAGGGAAATTCAACCTGGAAATAAGGAGGAATTTTCTGACAGCAAGAACAAGTAATCAGTGGAACAGCCTGCCTCCTGGAGTTGTGAGTGCTTCATCACTGGAGATTTTCAAGAAAAGATTGGACAACCAATTCTGGGATGGTATAAAGATTCCTGCCTTGGGCAGTGGATTGGACTACAAGACCTCTAGGTCCCTTCCAGCCCTATGATTCTAAGATTCTATGGTTTTCAAAAATATTTGTAAACCAACTTTCTTGTAAACATTTCAGGGACCTTTCCAAGAGGAAGTTTCTACAAAACTTAATGGCAATAAATGGATGAGTAGAGCAGGTTAACATATATAATAAGCAGAAATGATAATTGAAACATGATGACCCCATTGTGCATGACAAGGCTCTTCAGTATCATGGCCTCTATTACCTTTTAGTTGTGAATGGTTTGCACATCACATGTTGAGTGGAAATGGGAATCCATGGTTATCAGGATGAAATATGATGTTGGATGTTTTCTTTTTCAGGAATTCCCACTGATTGTTAAGAAAGCAACCAACCCAATAAATAAGAAAGTGTCTAGCAAACAAGATTTTTTGTCAGGTGTGATGTTCTGCAGTAAAGTGTCAGTTTCCAAAGAAGAAGGGAGCACATTCCCCGGAGGGGGGGCAACACAAGAGACAGCACAGTCCAGAGCTGGAACATGGGAAGAGGAAGATATTTAGGATAGCCATTCCCTAGAATCTCCCAGTCTATATCTGTTAAGGTCAGAGTAATAAGGGTTTAGACTGACAAAATTCTGTCAGTTGGATCTAAGCAAATAAAGAATTGAACTTTAGCTGGATTTTTCTATGTCATTCTTGGGCTGGTTCTGACATCAGTCTTCATTTGAGAGATCTGCTTTCAGGCCCAGTAGTGCCTTATGTCAGGCTTGGAGTTTAAAGTATTTGTTTCTTGTTCTGCTGCCATCAGATCTCTAGAGCTTTTCCCCATTCTGCTGTAATGAATAAGGGCAGAAGAAAACAGACTGCTCCATGAGCTTGAGAGAGATTGATCACCATTTACATCACCCAACTGATCAGTGCCAGGAGAGACTGAAGAGAAATTAAGTAAGGATTTCTCAAGCCAAATTACATTTGTAAACCCAAAGTAAAGAGCAGGAGAGATCAGGTAACCCTGTTCCAAGCACTGCCTTATTAAACAGGCACAAATAGGAAAGCAGGTGACAGAAACAACTCACAGCAGAACTTGTAAGAACAAGCCTCGCTTCTTCATACACCACAGACAATTTGCATACTGGTGATATGGGCCAGGAGAGAGTGTTTTGTGCTCATTGAAAGTGCCTTTCACGATAAAAAGATGGGCATCTACATTTCAATAGTTCAGCACACCCAGACCATACACCTGTGTTCTACNTTCTACCACCTGATATTACTCAGCTCTGGGGTACTTACAACTTTCAAAATTCATAACAATCATAGGAATTACAGGAATCCAGTGAAGTGCACAACTATCATATTTGGGCTGCAAAACTTCCAACAGGCAATGCATGGCAGCAAAGATATACAAATAATAAACTCTGCTGCTACCTAATGGTCATCTTGACTTTTGCAACTCAATTGCAGTAACCCTAATATACTCTGGCTGGAAGGCTAGAGCTTGGAGAAGACTGTGGAAAATGATGCTCAGACTATTTCTCTGTCTGGCAATCAGCCTTGAGAATCTAAGAATTAGAAATGACTTGAGGTTCCATACAGCTGAAACAATTGTTTCCAGGAATCTAGGCCAATCTTAGCCTCCTGCAGACACATTATTTATATAAGGGGGTGATGGGTAGAAAATGATGTGGAACTGCATCTGCAGCTTTGCTTAGACAACATGTCACTTTTTCCAGTAATAGACTCAATGTCCATAAATTTTGCAGTGGGGAAATGGTCTTGAATAGATGTCTCCATGTGACGACTTCCTGTATCCTTTCCTGCAAACTGTAGAGAAGAGTATGACACATTTAAATGCTTTTTTTCTAGGAAAGGGGTGCTATGATTCAAATACTTCACCCAACAAAACAAAAATTGAAATAAAAACAAAGCAAATCTTTAACTTCATATAGTAGCTGCTGAACTTCTGTCTGGTAAGACACTGCCTTCCTTTGGCTCAAAGGTTTTTCAACTATTCCATCACTTAACAGGTTAACTAGAAAGAATGGAGATGGGACTCAAATAAGATGAGAAAGGCCTAATTTTAAATATCTAGGATACCCCAGATTGTCAGTTTGGTTTTCCATTACTTTTACAGCTATCTCATCTGAAATGCATTCTGCCCTATTATTCTGCATCAGTTTGCAATTTTAAGCTGTCATATACATTTTCTTGATGTATAATCATTATTTATCATCATTTTTGCATGCAGCTTTTAACTGTATGGATCTCCCGTCCCCTCTCCTTCCTTCTTCTGACAAGTTCTTTGCAAAGTTCCAAGAAGTGCAAATATTGTCTTCCAGTTTTGTACTCTTTTTGTTCATTAATTGTTTCCTTTTAGTACAATTGAGCTCCTTTGAGGAATTCAGCTTTTAATTTAATAAGGGATTGCCATGAACCCCTTTCCCCACTTTAAAATTGTTGCCAGTCTCTGTAATTCCCTCCTTTCATGCATAATTATGAAAGGGTGTAGTGTGGACCCCATTAGAATTAAGATAAGATAAGGCACCTCCACCCACTTTTTCTGGGAACCTTCAGCACAGAAATATACACTATTGGGTTTTTGTATACCACAGAGGGGATCAAGATTACCCAAAGTCTTCCCACCCCCCATGGCTTACATTTAGCCCTGTTCCCCTTCATTAAAGTAAATATGATTACAGTTCAGGGTTTAGGGTTTTTTGTTTTTTTTTTGCAAACGTGCTTGAGGGGAAAGCCACACACTGAGATAATTCCCATATTCATGTCCTCAAGTCCAAGATGCATCACCATTCCTACTAATGATGACCCCCCCCAAACCCCACCCTTCCTGGTTATCCATTGAAAAGAGAGCAGTGTACTAGTTTGATCTGTGGATAGAACATATCCAGTGACTCATAACCATCCAAGGGAAGTTATCTCCAGATTCTGTACATCCCTAACAGCTGAACAAGCAGGGATATTATGAAGCCACTGTATTTGGCACATGGGAGAGCATTTCAAGATGCATTCACCAGATGAAGTGTTTTCCTTCTGGGAGGAGATACGAAGAGAGCTGCTTGTTTTCTGGCAGGAGACACAGAAGAAACAGCCACTGAACAGGGCTCCTGCCCTCCACCCACCAAGAGAGATGTCAACACTGGTTATCTAAGCAACACATTCTTTTCCACAACAGCAGAGAAAGCAATGGATTGTCTTCTTAAAAAGCGACATGGAGGGCCACAAAAGATGCATTGTTTCCAAATGAATTGATTGAGGGAGGAGCCGGGTGGTTTAGAGGTAGGGGGCTGAATTTATGCCATCATTTTGTCTAATTACTCCTGATGTTTTCAGTGTTGTCATGTGGCTTACTACAAAGGCAACTGCCAGCTTATGTCCCTGAAAGCAGACTAAACTGTTATGCTTTCAAGGCCATGAGGTTTGGCTTTGTTTTGTCCTTGTTCACCCGCCTGCCTGTCTTTGTGTCTCCCAAAGTACATACAACAAATGATTCCACAAGATTCTCAAACAACTCCAGACTGGCAATATGGCTTCTCCTTGCACAGGCAATCTAGAAGCTGGAATTTTGGAGTAGGATGCTTAATTGGACCGGCATATTTGCAGAAATGCAAAATCTAGCAGACAATCCTCACCTGAAATAATTTCAGCCTGACTCATAGATTTACATATGTAAATTCCACTTTTAAATAGATAACAAAGATCTACATGTTAATTGGGATTCTGCTAAAAGGTCCAGGAAATAATGACAAAAAAATATTCCACAGGACTCATGAAACAGAGTACTTAAGTCTCTCTTTGGCCTCAAATCTATACAAAACTCTAGAGAATGCATCTAATGCACATTGTCGTACCAAGACATTACAACCGAGAAATTGTAGTTTTCAGTGGAAGTGAATGAGATGTGCTGTAATAAATGTGAGAATTCTGCCAGGTAGACTCCGCTAGTAGAATACGTTTTTCAGAATTGATTTGCTGGTGCAGAAAATGGATGAAAGATCAAAGCCAGGAAAGGGCATGGATAGGGTGGAACAACCTAGAAGAAAGACTTTCTTAAGCCTTATACAGCTCCAGAACACGGCCATACCAATGCTGGTAACATAGTTTCCTATTATCGTATCTTGCTCTTGATGCAATACACTCTTCAGTTTTGTTTGGAGGAAGGAACATAGCTCCCATCTCTGATGGAGAGTTTGCCCATATTGTCAAGACAGAGCAAAGGACAAGGTGTAATTCAGATCCCAATCATTTATGTTTTTCCAATGGAAAGGGCGACTAATAACATACAGATGATGACATCATCACAGAAATGACATGGCATGTAATTGCATAATATGGCGTACATCATTTATATAAAGTCATTTTGACATCACAGTTTATTACAGATCCAAGTGATTATTTTTTTTCCTACAACAGTGGTGGCAAACCTATGGCACGGGTGCCAGAGGCGGCACTCAGACCCCTCTCTGTGGGCACGCGTGCCGTCGCCCCAGTCCTAGGCCTTCAGCTGGGTTTTATAAAACCTTTTCGCTTTAGGCCTCTGCCACCGTGTACAAAAAAAAAAAGGTTCAATCAATCAGTCAATTTCAACTTCTCCCGGGAAAAAAAAAGATCTTGCAAAGTTGGGATTGATTGAACTTTTTAGTCCCACCCAGTCTGCTGTTACCACCGCAGCCACGCCCACCCAATGGGCCACACCCACCCAATGGGCCACACCCACCCGGCACCCGACGATGCATAAGTGGGTTTTGGGTTGCAGTTTGGGCACTCGGTCTCTAAAAGGTTCGCCATCACTGCCTTAGAATATAACAGTAAACTCAATACAAGAAGGTAATTCAAATAATAGACCACACGCCTACGTCCCTTGCACTAGGGATACTCAGAACTAGAGGTAGGAATTCTGATGAAGGGAAAAAGGAAAGAAGAGCACTTTGCACCTAGCATCAGGGATAGTAGATAAAATCTCTATTATATATATAGGAGGAACATGTTTATGAATCCACAGAGGGAGAGTGGGCATTTCAAAAGCCCAAATGGTAATTTCATCTGTGCAATTGAAGCCCCTCCTCCTTTTCACATGTATCACCTCTTCATTTGCACATTGATGAGCACCATCTTGACTCCCTTGACAGATGCCCCAGCATCTGTATGTGTGGTGTGCATGCTATTTCTAGATGGTTAACTCCTAAAATCAAATGTTGTATTTATGCAAACAAATGAATTTTTGATCTTTGAAAAACTAAACCGTTACAGTTACAGCACAATCAGCAGAAGGAAAAAACATGATCAGTTAATAAAAGGAAAGGAAGCAAGATAACCCCAATTTACTTGCACTATGTGCTTGTTCTATTAAACTAATGGGAAAGTCACAAAAGCCACAGCCCCATTAATTTTTATTGTTTCTGGAAGTCCTCTCCCCCCCCCCCCAAATTCTGCATGTTGGAAATGTTCCTTACTCATGAAGCGGTGCCAGCAGGTCTTATACAAATCTGAACCTATAGTGAGCAAATGGAGCTGTCCCGATTACTACTAATGTTAGCATTAATACAAGGCAGGATGAACCTGCAGACAAATAAAATAGTTTAGATACATTTCTGAATTTGTTTTAGACAGTTAACTTGCACTAATATTCTGCCCAATCAAGATGTGTGCATCTATGCCATTTCTTTTAAAACAAAGCCAACAGGAGAGATATACCTAGAATACAAAAGGAACATCAGCAGAATAGCACTTAGCAATCGCACTTCATAGTGCTTTACAGCCCTCTCTAAGCAGCTTACAGTATCAGCATATTGCCGCCAACAATCTGGGTCCTCATTTTACTGACCTTGGAAGGATGGAAGACTGAGACAACCTTGAGCGGGTCAGAATTGAACTGGCCCTGAGCAGTGAGTTAGCCTGAAGTACTGCATGGATGTGCGAGGCTGATCAATCCATCTGTAAGACATAATATAATTATTTATTTATTTATTTATTTTATTTTTTGGATTTATATCCCGCCCTTCTCCCGTAGGACTCAGGGCGGCTGACAATCTATTTAAAATACATACAAAACAATACAAATTTAAAATTAATTAAAAGGAATATTTAAATATTTGTCAAATTTTAAAATATAATTAAAACCCCCCTAAAAATTACCCTAGGCCAGTCCTGC